>NW_028225748.1:0-36585 GCF_052327205.1 Somniosus microcephalus
ACCCACAATATAAACAGTGGAGAGAGTCAGCCCGAACCCACAATATAAACAGTGGAAGAGTCAGCCCGAACCCACAATATAAACAGTGGAGGGAGTCAGCCTGAACCCACAATATAAACAGTGGAGAGAGTCAGCCCGAACCCACAATATAAACAGTGGAGGGAGTCAGCCCGAACCCACAATATAAACAGTGGAGGGAGTCAGCCTGAACCCACAATATAAACAGTGGAGAGAGTCAGCCCGAACCCACAATATAAACAGTGGAGGGAGTCAGCCCGAACCCACAATATAAACAGTGGAGAGAGTCAGCCCGAACCCACAATATAAACAGTGGAGGGAGTCAGCCCGAACCCACAATATAAACAGTGGAGGGAGTCAGCCCGAACCCACAATATAAACAGTGGAGAGAGTCAGCCCGAACCCACAATATAAACAGTGGAGAGAGTCAGTCCGAACCCACAATATAAACAGTGGAGAGTCAGCCCGAACCCACAATATAAACAGCGGAGAGAGTCAGCCCGAACCCACAATATAAACAGTGGGGAGAGTCAGCCCGAACCCACAATATAAACAGTGGGGATAGTCAGCCCGAACCCACAATATAAACAGTGGAGAGAATCAGTCTGAACCCACAATATAAACAGTGGAGGGAGTCAGCCCGAACCCACAATATAAACAGTGGAGAGAGTCAGCCCGAACCCACAATATAAACAGTGGAGAGAGTCAGCCCGAACCCACAATATAAACAGTGGAGAGAGTCAGCCCGAACCCACAATATAAACAGTGGAGAGAGTCAGCCCGAACCCACAATATAAACAGTGGAGAGAGTCAGCCCGAACCTACAATATAAACAGTGGAGAGAGTCAGTCTGAACCCACAATATAAACAGTGGAGGGAGTCAGTCTGAACCCACAATATAAACAGTGGAGAGAATCAGCCCGAACCCACAATATAAACAGTGGGGAGAGTCAGCCCGAACCCACAATATAAACAGTGGAGGGAGTCAGTCCGAACCCACAATATAAACAGTGGAGGGAGTCAGCCCGAACCCACAATATAAACAGTGGAGAGAGTCAGTCGGAACCCACAATATAAACAGTGGAGGGAGTCAGTCCGAACCCACAATATAAACAGTGGAGGGAGTCAGCCTGAACCCACAATATAAACAGTGGAGAGAGTCAGCCCGAACCCACAATATAAACAGTGGAGAGAGTCAGCCCGAACCCACAATATAAACAGTGGAGAGTCAGGCTGAACCCACAATATAAACAGTGGAGAGAGTCAGCCCGAACCCACAATATAAACAGTGGAGAGTCAGCCCGAACCCACAATATAAACAGTGGAGAGAGTCAGTCTGAACCCACAATATAAACAGTGGAGGGAGTCAGCCTGAACCCACAATATAAACAGTGGAGAGAGTCAGCCCGAACCCACAATATAAACAGTGGAGAGTCAGCCCGAACCCACAATATAAACAGTGGAGAGAGTCAGTCTGAACCCACAATATAAACAGTGGAGAGAGTCAGCCCGAACCCACAATATAAACAGTGGAGAGAGTCAGCCCGAACCCACAATATAAACAGTGGGGAGAGTCAGACCGAACCCACAATATAAACAGTGGAGAGAGTCAGCCCGAACCCACAATATAAACAGTGGAGAGAGTCAGCCCGAACCCACAATATAAACAGTGGAGAGAGTCAGTCTGAACCCACAATATAAACAGTGGAGAGAGTCAGCCCGAACCTACAATATAAACAGGGGAGAGAGTCAGCCCGAACCCACAATATAAACAGTGGAGAGAGTCAGCCCGAACCCACAATATAAACAGTGGAGGGAGTCAGCCCGAACCCACAATATAAACAGTGGAGAGAGTCAGTCTGAACCCACAATATAAACAGTGGAGAGAGTCAGCCCGAACCCACAATATAAACAGTGGAGAGAGTCAGCCCGAACCCACAATATAAACAGTGGAGAGTCAGCCCGAGCCCACAATATAAACAGTGGAGAGTCAGCCCGAACCCACAATATAAACAGTGGGAGAGTCAGCCCGAACCCACAATATAAACAGTGGAGGGAGTCAGCCCGAACCCACAATATAAACAGTGGAGAGAGTCAGCCCGAACCCACAATATAAACAGTGGAGAGTCAGCCTGAACCCACAATATAAACAGTGGGGAGAGTCAGCCCGAACCCACAATATAAACAGTGGAGGGAGTCAGCCCGAACCCACAATATAAACAGTGGAGAGAGTCAGCCCGAACCCACAATATAAACAGTGGAGAGAGTCAGCCCGAACCCACAATATAAACAGTGGAGGGAGTCAGCCCGAACCCACAATATAAACAGTGGAGGGAGTCAGCCCGAACCCACAATATAAACAGTGGAGGGAGTCAGCCCGAACCCACAATATAAACAGTGGAGGGAGTCAGCCCGAACCCACAATATAAACAGTGGAGAGAGTCAGCCCGAACCCACAATATAAACAGTGGAGAGAGTCAGCCCGAACCCACAATATAAACAGTGGAGAGAGTCAGCCCGAACCCACAATATAAACAGTGGAGGGAGTCAGCCCGAACCCACAATATAAACAGTGGAGGGAGTCAGCCCGAACCCACAATATAAACAGTGGGGAGTCAGTCTGAACCCACAATATAAACAGTGGAGAGAGTCAGCCCGAACCCACAATATAAACAGTGGAGAGAGTCAGCCCGAACCCACAATATAAACAGTGGAGAGAGTCAGCCCGAACCCACAATATAAACAGTGGAGAGAGTCAGCCCGAACCCACAATATAAACAGTGGGGAGAGTCAGCCCGAACCCACAATATAAACAGTGGAGAGAGTCAGCCCGAACCCACAATATAAACAGTGGAGAGAGTCAGCCCGAACCCACAATATAAACAGTGGAGGGAGTCAGTCTGAACCCACAATATAAACAGTGGAGAGAGTCAGCCCGAACCCACAATATAAACAGTGGGGAGAGTCAGCCCGAACCCACAATATAAACAGTGGGGAGAGTCAGCCCGAACCCACAATATAAACAGTGGAGAGAGTCAGCCCGAACCCACAATATAAACAGTGGAGAGAGTCAGCCTGAACCCACAATATAAACAGTGGAGGGAGTCAGCCCGAACCCACAATATAAACAGTGGAGAGTCAGCCCGAACCCACAATATAAACAGTGGGGAGAGTCAGCCCGAACCCACAATATAAACAGTGGGGAGAGTCAGCCCGAACCCACAATATAAACAGTGGAGAGAGTCAGCCCGAACCCACAATATAAACAGTGGAGAGAGTCAGTCTGAACCCACAATATAAACAGTGGAGAGAGTCAGCCCGAACCCACAATATAAACAGTGGAGAGAGTCAGCCCGAACCCACAATATAAACAGTGGGGAGAGTCAGCCCGAACCCACAATATAAACAGTGGGGAGAGTCAGCCCGAACCCACAATATAAACAGTGGAGAGAGTCAGCCCGAACCCACAATATAAACAGTGGAGAGAGTCAGCCCGAACCCACAATATAAACAGTGGAGAGAGTCAGTCCGAACCCACAATATAAACAGTGGGGAGAGTCAGCCCGAACCCACAATATAAACAGTGGAGGGAGTCAGCCCGAACCCACAATATAAACAGTGGAGAGAGTCAGCGCGAACCCACAATATAAACAGTGGAGAGAGTCAGCCCGAACCCACAATATAAACAGTGGAGAGAGTCAGCCCGAACCCACAATATAAACAGTGGAGGGAGTCAGTCCGAACCCACAATATAAACAGTGGGGAGAGTCAGCCCGAACCCACAATATAAACAGTGGAGGGAGTCAGCCCGAACCCACAATATAATCAGTGGAGAGAGTCAGTCCGAACCCACAATATAAACAGTGGAGGGAGTCAGCCCGAACCCACAATATAAACAGTGGAGAGAGTCAGCCCGAACCCACAATATAAACAGTGGAGGGAGTCAGCCCAAACCCACAATATAAACAGTGGAGAGAGTCAGCCCGAACCCACAATATAAACAGTGGAGAGAGTCAGCCCGAACCCACAATATAAACAGTGGAGGGAGTCAGCCCGAACCCACAATATAAACAGTGGAGAGAGTCAGCCCGAACCCACAATATAAACAGTGGAGGGAGTCAGCCCGAACCCACAATATAAACAGTGGGGAGTCAGCCCGAACCCACAATATAAACAGTGGAGAGTCAGCCCGAACCCACAATATAAACAGTGGAGAGAGTCAGCCCGATCCCACAATATAAACAGTGGAGAGAGTCAGCCCGAACCCACAATATAAACAGTGGAGGGAGTCAGCCCGAACCCACAATATAAACAGTGGGGAGAGTCAGCCCGAACCCACAATATAAACAGTGGGGAGAGTCAGTCTGAACCCACAATATAAACAGTGGAGAGAGTCAGCCCGAACCCACAATATAAACAGTGGAGGGAGTCAGCCCGAACCCACAATATAAACAGTGGAGAGAGTCAGCCCGAACCCACAATATAAACAGTGGAGGGAGTCAGCCCGAACCCACAATATAAACAGTGGGGAGAGTCAGTCTGAACCCACAATATAAACAGTGGAGAGAGTCAGTCTGAACCCACAATATAAACAGTGGGGAGAGTCAGTCTGAACCCACAATATAAACAGTGGAGAGAATCAGCCCGAACCCACAATATAAACAGTGGAGAGAGTCAGCCCGAACCCACAATATAAACAGTGGAGAGTCAGCCCGAACCCACAATATAAACAGTGGAGAGAGTCAGCCCGAACCCACAATATAAACAGTGGAGAGTCAGCCCGAACCCACAATATAAACAGTGGAGAGAGTCAGCCCGAACCCACAATATAAACAGTGGAGGGAGTCAGTCTGAACCCACAATATAAACAGTGGAGGGAGTCAGCCCGAACCCACAATATAAACAGTGGAGAGAATCAGCCCGAACCCACAATATAAACAGTGGGGAGAGTCAGCCCGAACCCACAATATAAACAGTGGAGGGAGTCAGTCTGAACCCACAATATAAACAGTGGGGAGAGTCAGCCCGAACCCACAATATAAACAGTGGGGAGAGTCAGCCCGAACCCACAATATAAACAGTGGGGAGAGTCAGCCCGAACCCACAATATAAACAGTGGAGAGTCAGCCCGAACCCACAATATAAACAGTGGAGGGAGTCAGCCCGAACCCACAATATAAACAGTGGAGAGAGTCAGCCCGAACCCACAATATAAACAGTGGAGAGAGTCAGCCCGAACCCACAATATAAACAGTGGAGAGAGTCAGCCCGAACCCACAATATAAACAGTGGAGGGAGTCAGCCCGAACCCACAATATAAACAGTGGAGGGAGTCAGCCCGAACCCACAATATAAACAGTGGAGAGAGTCAGCCCGAACCCACAATATAAACAGTGGAGAGAGTCAGCCCGAACCCACAATATAAACAGTGGAGAGAGTCAGCCCGAACCCACAATATAAACAGTGGAGAGAGTCAGCCCGAACCCACAATATAAACAGTGGGGAGAGTCAGCCCGAACCCACAATATAAACAGTGGAGAGAGTCATCCCGAACCCACAATATAAACAGTGGAGAGAGTCAGCCCGAACCCACAATATAAACAGTGGAGAGTCAGTCCGAACCCACAATATAAACAGTGGAGGGAGTCAGCCCGAACCTACAATATAAACAGTGGGGAGAGTCAGCCCGAACCCACAATATAAACAGTGGAGAGAGTCAGCGCGAACCCACAATATAAACAGTGGAGAGAATCAGCGCGAACCCACAATATAAACAGTGGAGAGAGTCAGTCTGAACCCACAATATAAACAGTGGAGGGAGTCAGTCTGAACCCACAATATAAACAGTGGGGAGAGTCAGCCCGAACCCACAATATAAACAGTGGAGAGTCAGCCCGAACCCACAATATAAACAGTGGAGAGAGTCAGCGCGAACCCACAATATAAACAGTGGAGAGAGTCAGCGCGAACCCACAATATAAACAGTGGAGAGAGTCAGCGCGAACCCACAATATAAACAGTGGAGAGAGTCAGCGCGAACCCACAATATAAACAGTGGAGAGAGTCAGCGCGAACCCACAATATAAACAGTGGAGAGAGTCAGCGCGAACCCACAATATAAACAGTGGAGAGAGTCAGCCCGAACCCACAATATAAACAGTGGAGAGAGTCAGCCCGAACCCACAATATAAACAGTGGGGAGAGTCAGCCCGAACCCACAATATAAACAGTGGAGAGAGTCAGCGCGAACCCACAATATAAACAGTGGAGAGAGTCAGCCCGAACCCACAATATAAACAGTGGGGAGTCAGCCCGAACCCACAATATAAACAGTGGAGAGAGTCAGCCTGAACCCACAATATAAACAGTGGAGAGAGTCAGCCCGAACCTACAATATGAACAGTGGGGAGTCAGCCCGAACCCACAATATAAACAGTGGAGAGAGTCAGCCCGAACCTACAATATAAACAGTGGGGAGAGTCAGCCCGAACCCACAATATAAACAGTGGAGAGAGTCAGCCCTAACCCACAATATAAACAGTGGAGAGAGTCAGCCCGAACCCACAATATAAACAGTGGAGAGAGTCAGCCCGAACCCACAATATAAACAGTGGAGAGAGTCAGTCCGAACCCACAATATAAACAGTGGAGAGAGTCAGCCCGAACCCACAATATAAACAGTGGGGAGTCAGCCCGAACCCACAATATAAACAGTGGAGAGAGTCAGCCCGAACCCACAATATAAACAGTGGAGAGAGTCAGCCCGAACCCACAATATAAACAGTGGAGAGAGTCAGCCCGAACCCACAATATAAACAGTGGGGAGAGTCAGTCTGAACCCACAATATAAACAGTGGAGAGAGTCAGCCCGAACCCACAATATAAACAGTGGAGAGAGTCAGCCCGAACCCACAATATAAACAGTGGAGAGAGTCAGCCCGAACCCACAATATAAACAGTGGAGAGTCAGCCCGAACCCACAATATAAACAGTGGAGAGAGTCAGCCCGAACCCACAATATAAACAGTGGAGAGAGTCAGCCTGAACCCACAATATAAACAGTGGAGAGAATCAGTCTGAACCTACAATATAAACAGTGGAGAGAGTCAGCCCGAACCCACAATATAAACAGTGGAGAGAATCAGTCTGAACCTACAATATAAACAGTGGAGAGAGTCAGCCCGAACCCACAATATAAACAGTGGAGAGAGTCAGCCCGAACCCACAATATAAACAGTGGAGAGAGTCAGCCTGAACCCACAATATAAACAGTGGAGAGAGTCAGCCCGAACCCACAATATAAACAGTGGAGAGAGTCAGTCCGAACCCACAATATAAACAGTGGAGAGAGTCAGCCTGAACCCACAATATAAACAGTGGAGGGAGTCAGTCCGAACCCACAATATAAACAGTGGAGAGAGTCAGCCCGAACCCACAATATAAACAGTGGAGAGAGTCAGCCCGAACCCACAATATAAACAGTGGGGAGAGTCAGCCTGAACCCACAATATAAACAGTGGAGAGAGTCAGCCCGAACCCACAATATAAACAGTGGAGAGAGTCAGTCTGAACCCACAATATAAACAGTGGAGAGAGTCAGCCCGAACCCACAATATAAACAGTGGAGAGAGTCAGCCTGAACCCACAATATAAACAGTGGAGGGAGTCAGCCCGAACCCACAATATAAACAGTGGGGAGAGTCAGTCTGAACCCACAATATAAACAGTGGAGGGAGTCAGCCCGAACCCACAATATAAACAGTGGAGGGAGTCAGTCTGAACCCACAATATAAACAGTGGAGAGAGTCAGCCCGAACCCACAATATAAACAGTGGAGAGAGTCAGCCCGAACCCACAATATAAACAGTGGAGAGAGTCAGCCCGAACCCACAATATAAACAGTGGGGAGAGTCAGCCTGAACCCACAATATAAACAGTGGAGAGAGTCAGCCTGAACCCACAATATAAACAGTGGAGAGAGTCAGCCCGAACCCACAATATAAACAGTGGAGAGAGTCAGCCCGAACCCACAATATAAACAGTGGAGAGAGTCAGCCCGAACCCACAATATAAACAGTGGAGAGAGTCAGCCCGAACCCACAATATAAACAGTGGAGAGTCAGTCCGAACCCACAATATAAACAGTGGAGAGAGTCAGCCCGAACCCACAATATAAACAGTGGAGAGTCAGCCCGAACCCACAATATAAACAGTGGAGGGAGTCAGCTCGAACCCACAATATAAACAGTGGAGAGAGTCAGCCCGAACCCACAATATAAACAGTGGAGGGAGTCAGCCCGAACACACAATATAAACAGTGGAGGGAGTCAGTCTGAACCCACAATATAAACAGCGGAGAGAGTCAGCCCGAACCCACAATATAAACAGTGGAGAGAGTCAGCCCGAACACACAATATAAACAGTGGAGAGAGTCAGCCCGAACCCACAATATAAACAGTGGAGGGAGTCAGCCCGAACCCACAATATAAACAGTGGAGAGAGTCAGCCCGAACCCACAATATAAACAGTGGAGAGAGTCAGCCCGAACCCACAATATAAACAGTGGAGAGAGTCAGCCCGAACCCACAATATAAACAGTGGGGAGAGTCAGCCCGAACCCACAATATAAACAGTGGAGAGAGTCAGCCCGAACCCACAATATAAACAGTGGAGGGAGTCAGCCCGAACCCACAATATAAACAGTGGAGGGAGTCAGCCCGAACCCACAATATAAAGAGTGGAGAGAGTCAGCCCGAACCCACAATATAAACAGTGGAGAGAGTCAGCCCGAACCCACAATATAAACAGTGGAGAGAGTCAGCCCGAACCCACAATATAAACAGTGGAGAGAGTCAGCCCGAACCCACAATATAAACAGTGGAGAGAGTCAGCCCGAACCCACAATATAAACAGTGGAGAGAGTCAGCCCGAACCCACAATATAAACAGTGGAGGGAGTCAGCCCGAACCCACAATATAAACAGTGGAGAGAGTCAGCCCGAACCCACAATATAAACAGTGGAGGGAGTCAGCCCGAACCCACAATATAAAGAGTGGAGAGAGTCAGCCCGAACCCACAATATAAACAGTGGGGAGAGTCAGCCCGAACCCACAATATAAACAGTGGAGAGAGTCAGTCTGAACCCACAATATAAACAGTGGAGAGAGTCAGCCCGAACCCACAATATAAAGAGTGGAGAGAGTCAGCCCGAACCCACAATATAAACAGTGGGGAGAGTCAGCCCGAACCCACAATATAAACAGTGGGGAGAGTCAGCCCGAACCCACAATATAAACAGTGGAGAGAGTCAGCCCGAACCCACAATATAAACAGTGGGGAGAGTCAGCCCGAACCCACAATATAAACAGTGGAGAGAGTCAGCCCGAACCCACAATATAAACAGTGGGGAGAGTCAGCCCGAACCCACAATATAAACAGTGGAGGGAGTCAGCCCGAACCCACAATATAAACAGTGGAGAGAGTCAGTCCGAACCCACAATATAAACAGTGGAGAGAGTCAGCCCGAACCCACAATATAAACAGTGGAGAGAGTCAGCCTGAACCCACAATATAAACAGTGGGGAGAGTCAGCCCGAACCCACAATATAAACAGTGGAGAGAGTCAGCCCGAACCCACAATATAAACAGTGGGGAGAGTCAGCCCGAACCCACAATATAAACAGTGGAGAGAGTCAGCCCGAACCCACAATATAAACAGTGGGGAGAGTCAGCCCGAACCCACAATATAAACAGTGGGGAGAGTCAGCCCGAACCCACAATATAAACAGTGGGGAGAGTCAGCCCGAACACACAATATAAACAGTGGAGAGAGTCAGCCCGAACCCACAATATAAACAGTGGAGAGAGTCAGCCCGAACCCACAATATAAACAGTGGAGAGAGTCTGTCTGAACCCACAATATAAACAGTGGAGAGAGTCAGCCCGAACCCACAATATAAACAGTGGAGGGAGTCAGTCCGAACCCACAATATAAACAGTGGAGAGAGTCAGCCCGAACCCACAATATAAACAGTGGAGGGAGTCAGCCCGAACCCACAATATAAACAGTGGAGAGAGTCAGCCCGAACCCACAATATAAACAGTGGAGAGAGTCAGCCCGAACCCACAATATAAACAGTGGAGGGAGTCAGCCCGAACCCACAATATAAACAGTGGAGAGAGTCAGCCCGAACCCACAATATAAACAGTGGAGAGAGTCAGCCCGAACCCACAATATAAACAGTGGAGAGAGTCAGCCCGAACCCACAATATAAACAGTGGAGAGAGTCAGCCCGAACCCACAATATAAACAGTGGAGAGAGTCAGCTCGAACCCACAATATAAACAGTGGAGAGAGTCAGCCCGAACCCACAATATAAACAGTGGAGGGAGTCAGCCCGAACACACAATATAAACAGTGGAGAGAGTCAGCCCGAACCCACAATATAAACAGTGGAGGGAGTCAGCCCGAACACACAATATAAACAGTGGAGAGAGTCAGCCCGAACCCACAATATAAACAGTGGAGAGAGTCAGCCCGAACCCACAATATAAACAGTGGAGAGAGTCAGCCCGAACCCACAATATAAACAGTGGGGAGAGTCAGTCTGAACCCACAATATAAACAGTGGAGAGAATCAGCCCGAACCCACAATATAAACAGTGGAGGGAGTCAGCCCGAACACACAATATAAACAGTGGAGAGAGTCAGCCCGAACCCACAATATAAACAGTGGAGAGAGTCAGCCCGAACCCACAATATAAACAGTGGAGAGAGTCAGCCCGAACCCACAATATAAACAGTGGGGAGAGTCAGTCTGAACCCACAATATAAACAGTGGAGAGAATCAGCCCGAACCCACAATATAAACAGTGGAGAGAGTCAGCCCGAACCCACAATATAAACAGTGGAGAGAGTCAGTCTGAACCCACAATATAAACAGTGGAGAGAATCAGCCCGAACCCACAATATAAACAGTGGAGAGAGTCAGCCTGAACCCACAATATAAACAGTGGAGAGAGTCAGCCCGAACCCACAATATAAACAGTGGAGAGAGTCAGCCCGAACCCACAATATAAACAGTGGAGAGAGTCAGCCCGAACCCACAATATAAACAGTGGAGAGAGTCAGCCCGAACCCACAATATAAACAGTGGGGAGAGTCAGTCTGAACCCACAATATAAACAGTGGAGAGAATCAGCCCGAACCCACAATATAAACAGTGGGGAGAGTCAGTCTGAACCCACAATATAAACAGTGGAGAGAATCAGCCCGAACCCACAATATAAACAGTGGAGAGAGTCAGCCCGAACCCACAATATAAACAGTGGAGAGAGTCAGCCCGAACCCACAATATAAACAGTGGAGGGAGTCAGCCCGAACCCACAATATAAACAGTGGAGGGAGTCAGTCTGAACCCACAATATAAACAGTGGAGGGAGTCAGTCTGAACCCACAATATAAACAGTGGAGAGAGTCAGCCCGAACACACAATATAAACAGTGGAGAGAGTCAGCCCGAACCCACAATATAAACAGTGGAGGGAGTCAGTCTGAACCCACAATATAAACAGTGGAGGGAGTCAGCCCGAACCCACAATATAAACAGTGGAGAGAGTCAGCCCGAACCCACAATATAAACAGTGGAGAGAGTCAGCCCGAACCCACAATATAAACAGTGGAGAGAATCAGCCCGAACCCACAATATAAACAGTGGAGAGAGTCAGCCCGAACCCACAATATAAACAGTGGAGAGAGTCAGCCCGAACCCACAATATAAACAGTGGAGAGAGTCAGCCCGAACCCACAATATAAACAGTGGAGAGAGTCAGCCCGAACCCACAATATAAACAGTGGAGAGAGTCAGCCCGAACCCACAATATAAACAGTGGAGAGAGTCAGCCCGAACCCACAATATAAACAGTGGAGAGAGTCAGCCCGAACCCACAATATAAACAGTGGAGAGAGTCAGCCCGAACCCACAATATAAACAGTGGAGAGAGTCAGTCTGAACCCACAATATAAACAGTGGGGAGAGTCAGTCTGAACCCACAATATAAACAGTGGAGAGAGTCAGCCCGAACCCACAATATAAACAGTGGAGGGAGTCAGCCCGAACCCACAATATAAACAGTGGAGGGAGTCAGTCTGAACCCACAATATAAACAGTGGAGGGAGTCAGTCTGAACCCACAATATAAACAGTGGAGAGAGTCAGCCCGAACCCACAATATAAACAGTGGAGAGAGTCAGTCTGAACCCACAATATAAACAGTGGAGAGAGTCAGCCCGAACCCACAATATAAACAGTGGAGAGAGTCAGCCCGAACCCACAATATAAACAGTGGAGGGAGTCAGCCCGAACCTACAATATAAACAGTGGAGAGAGTCAGCCCGAACCCACAATATAAACAGTGGGGAGAGTCAGCCCGAACCAACAATATAAACAGTGGAGAGAGTCAGCCCGAACCCACAATATAAACAGTGGAGGGAGTCAGCCCGAACCCACAATATAAACAGTGGAGTCAGCCCGAACCCACAATATAAACGGTGGGGAGTCAGCCCGAACCCACAATATAAACAGTGGAGAGAGTCAGCCCGAACCAACAATATAAACAGTGGAGAGAGTCAGCCCGAACCCACAATATAAACAGTGGAGAGAGTCAGCCCGAACCCACAATATAAACAGTGGGGAGTCAGCCCGAACCCACAATATAAACAGTGGAGAGAGTCAGCCCGAACCCACAATATAAACAGTGGAGAGAGTCAGCCCGAACCCACAATATAAACAGTGGAGAGAGTCAGCCCGAACCCACAATATAAACAGTGGAGAGAGTCAGTCTGAACCCACAATATAAACAGTGGAGAGAGTCAGTCTGAACCCACAATATAAACAGAGGAGAGAGTCAGCCCGAACCCACAATATAAACAGTGGAGAGAATCAGCCCGAACCCACAATATAAACAGTGGAGAGAATCAGCCCGAACCCACAATATAAACAGTGGAGAGAATCAACCCGAACCCACAATATAAACAGTGGAGAGTCAGCCCGAACCCACAATATAAACAGTGGGGAGTCAGCCCGAACCCACAATATAAACAGTGGGGAGTCAGCCCGAACCCACAATATAAACAGTGGAGAGAGTCAGCCCGAACCCACAATATAAACAGTGGAGAGAGTCAGCCCGAACCCACAATATAAACAGTGGAGAGAGTCAGCCCGAACCCACAATATAAACAGTGGAGAGTCAGCCCGAACCCACAATATAAACAGTGGAGAGAGTCAGCCCGAACCCACAATATAAACAGTGGAGAGAGTCAGCCCGAACCCACAATATAAACAGTGGAGAGAGTCAGCCCGAACCCACAATATAAACAGTGGGGAGAGTCAGCCCGAACCCACAATATAAACAGTGGAGAGTCAGCCCGAACCCACAATTTAAACAGCGGGGAGTCAGTCTGAACTCACAATTTAAACAGTGGGGAGTCAGTCTGAACCCACAATTTAAACAGTGGGGAGTCAGTCTGAACCCACAATTTAAACAGTGGGGAGTCAGTCTGAACCCACAATTTAAACAGTGGGGAGTCAGTCTGAACCCACAATTTAAACAGTGGGGAGTCAGTCTGAACCCACAATTTAAACAGTGGGGAGTCAGTCTGAAACCAAATTTTAACAGTGGGGAGTCAGTCTGAACCCACAATTTAAACAGTGGAGAGTCAGTCTGAACCCACAATTTAAACAGTGGGGAGAGTCAGTCTGAACCCACAATTTAAACAGTGGAGAGAGTCAGCCCGAACCCACAATTTAAACAGTGGGGAGAGTCAGCCCGAACCCACAATATAAACAGTGGGGAGTCAGTCTGAACCCACAATTTAAACAGTGGGGAGTCAGTCTGAACCCACAATTTAAACAGTGGGGAGTCAGTCTGAACCCACAATTTAAACAGTGGAGAGTCAGTCTGAACCCACAATTTAAACAGTGGGGAGAGTCAGTCTGAACCCACAATTTAAACAGTGGAGTCAGTCTGAACCCACAATTTAAACAGTGGAGAGAGTCAGTCCGAACCCACAATATAAACAGTGGGGAGAGTCAGTCCGAACCCACAATATAAACAGTGGGGAGAGTCAGCCCGAACCCACAATATAAACAGTGGAGAGAGTCAGTCCGAACCCACAATATAAACAGTGGGGAGAGTCAGCCCGAACCCACAATATAAACAGTGGAGAGAGTCAGCCCGAACCCACAATATAAACAGTGGAGAGAGTCAGCCCGAACCCACAATATAAACAGTGGAGAGAGTCAGCCCGAACCCACAATATAAACAGTGGAGAGAGTCAGCCCGAACCCACAATATAAACAGTGGAGGGAGTCAGTCCGAACCCACAATATAAACAGTGGGGAGAGTCAGCCCGAACCCACAATATAAACAGTGGAGAGAGTCAGCCCGAACCCACAATATAAACAGTGGAGAGAGTCAGTCTGAACCCACAATATAAACAGTGGAGAGAGTCAGCCCGAACCCACAATATAAACAGTGGAGAGAGTCAGCCCGAACCCACAATATAAACAGTGGAGAGAGTCAGCCCGAACCCACAATATAAACAGTGGAGAGAGTCAGCCCGAACCCACAATATAAACAGTGGAGAGTCAGCCCGAACCCACAATATAAACAGTGGAGAGAGTCAGCCCGAACCCACAATATAAACAGTGGGGAGAATCAGCCCGAACCCACAAAATAAACAGTGGAGAGTCAGCCCGAACCCACAATATAAACAGTGGAGATAGTCAGCCCGAACCCACAATATAAACAGTGGAGAGAGTCAGCCCGAACCCACAATATAAACAGTGGGGAGAGTCAGCCCGAACCCACAATATAAACAGTGGAGAGAGTCAGCCCGAACCCACAATATAAACAGTGGGGAGTCAGTCTGAACCCACAATATAAACAGTGGAGAGAGTCAGCCCGAACCCACAATATAAACAGTGGAGAGAGTCAGTCCGAACCCACAATATAAACAGTGGAGAGAGTCAGCCCGAACCCACAATATAAACAGTGGAGAGAGTCAGTCTGAACCCACAATATAAACAGTGGAGAGAGTCAGTCTGAACCCACAATATAAACAGTGGAGAGAGTCAGCCCGAACCCACAATATAAACAGTGGAGAGAGTCAGCCCGAACCCACAATATAAACAGTGGGGAGAGTCAGCCCGAACCCACAATATAAACAGTGGAGAGTCAGTCTGAACCCACAATATAAACAGTGGAGAGAGTCAGCCCGAACCCACAATATAAACAGTGGGGAGAGTCAGCCCGAACCCACAATATAAACAGTGGGGAGAGTCAGCCCGAACCCACAATATAAACAGTGGGGAGAGTCAGCCCGAACCCACAATATAAACAGTGGAGAGAGTCAGCCCGAACCCACAATATAAACAGTGGAGAGAGTCAGCCCGAACCCACAATATAAACAGTGGAGAGAGTCAGCCCGAACCCACAATATAAACAGTGGAGAGAGTCAGTCTGAACCCACAATATAAACAGTGGAGAGAGTCAGCCTGAACCCACAATATAAACAGTGGGGAGAGTCAGCCCGAACCCACAATATAAACAGTGGGGAGAGTCAGCCCGAACCCACAATATAAACAGTGGAGAGAGTCAGCCCGAACCCACAATATAAACAGTGGAGAGAGTCAGCCCGAACCCACAATATAAACAGTGGAGAGAGTCAGCCCGAACCCACAATATAAACAGTGGAGAGTCAGCCCGAACCCACAATATAAACAGTGGAGAGTCAGTCTGAACCCACAATATAAACAGTGGAGAGAGTCAGCCCGAACCCACAATATAAACAGTGGAGAGAGTCAGCCCGAACCCACAATATAAACAGTGGAGAGAGTCAGCCTGAACCCACAATATAAACAGTGGAGGGTCAGTCTGAACCCACAATATAAACAGTGGAGAGAGTCAGCCCGAACCCACAATATAAACAGTGGAGGGTCAGTCTGAACCCACAATATAAACAGTGGAGAGAGTCAGCCCGAACCCACAATATAAACAGTGGGGAGAGTCAGCCCGAACCCACAATATAAACAGTGGGGAGAGTCAGCCCGAACCCACAATATAAACAGTGGGGAGAGTCAGCCCGAACCCACAATATAAACAGTGGAGGGAGTCAGCCCGAACCCACAATATAAACAGTGCAGAGAGTCAGCCCGAACCCACAATATAAACAGTGGAGAGTCAGCCCGAACCCACAATATAAACAGTGGGGAGAGTCAGCCCGAACCCACAATATAAACAGTGGGGAGAGTCAGCCCGAACCCACAATATAAACAGTGGAGAGAGTCAGCCCGAACCCACAATATAAACAGGGGAGAGAGTCAGCCCGAACCCACAATATAAACAGTGGAGAGAGTCAGTCTGAACCCACAATATAAACAGTGGAGAGAGTCAGCCCGAACCCACAATATAAACAGTGGGGAGAGTCAGCCCGAACCCGCAATATAAACAGTGGAGAGAGTCAGCCCGAACCCACAATATAAACAGTGGGGAGAGTCAGCCCGAACCCACAATATAAACAGTGGAGAGAGTCAGCCCGAACCCACAATATAAACAGTGGAGAGAATCAGCCCGAACCCACAAAATAAACAGTGGAGAGAGTCAGCCCGAACCCACAATATAAACAGTGGAGAGAGTCAGCCCGAACCCACAATATAAACAGTGGAGAGAGTCAGCCCGAACTCACAATATAAACAGTGGAGAGAGTCAGCCCGAACCCACAATATAAACAGTGGAGAGAGTCAGTCCGAACCCACAATATAAACAGTGGGGAGAGTCAGTCCGAACCCACAATATAAACAGTGGAGAGTCAGCCCGAACCCACAATATAAACAGTGGAGAGAGTCAGCCCGAACCCACAATATAAACAGTGGAGAGAGTCAGTCCGAACCCACAATATAAACAGTGGAGAGAGTCAGTCCGAACCCACAATATAAACAGTGGGGAGAGTCAGTCCGAACCCACAATATAAACAGTGGAGAGTCAGCCCGAACCCACAATATAAACAGTGGAGAGAGTCAGCCCGAACCCACAATATAAACAGTGGAGAGAGTCATCCCGAACCCACAATATAAACAGTGGAGAGAGTCAGCCCGAACCCACAATATAAACAGTGGAGAGAGTCATCCCGAACCCACAATATAAACAGTGGAGAGAGTCAGTCTGAACCCACAATATAAACAGTGGAGAGAGTCAGCCCGAACCCACAATATAAACAGTGGAGAGTCAGCCCGAACCCACAATATAAACAGTGGAGAGAGTCAGCCCGAACCCACAATATAAACAGTGGAGAGAGTCAGCCCGAACCCACAATATAAACAGTGGAGAGAGTCAGCCCGAACCCACAATATAAACAGTGGAGAGAGTCAGTCCGAACCCACAATATAAACAGTGGAGAGAGTCAGCCCGAACCCACAATATAAACAGTGGAGAGTCAGTCTGAACCCACAATATAAACAGTGGAGAGTCAGTCTGAACCCACAATATAAACAGTGGAGAGTCAGTCTGAACCCACAATATAAACAGTGGAGAGTCAGTCTGAACCCACAATATAAACAGTGGAGAGTCAGTCTGAACCCACAATATAAACAGTGGAGAGTCAGTCTGAACCCACAATATAAACAGTGGAGAGTCAGTCTGAACCCACAATATAAACAGTGGAGAGTCAGTCTGAACCCACAATATAAACAGTGGAGAGTCAGTCTGAACCCACAATATAAACAGTGGAGGGAGTCAGCCCGAACCCACAATATAAACAGTGGAGAGAGTCAGCCCGAACCCACAATATAAACAGTGGAGAGAGTCAGTCTGAACCCACAATATAAACAGTGGAGAGAGTCAGTCTGAACCCACAATATAAACAGTGGGGAGTCAGTCTGAACCCACAATATAAACAGTGGAGAGAGTCAGTCTGAACCCACAATATAAACAGTGGAGAGTCAGTCTGGACCCACAATATAAACAGTGGGGAGTCAGTCTGAACCCACAATATAAACAGTGGAGAGAGTCAGTCTGAACCCACAATATAAACAGTGGAGAGTCAGCCCAAACCCAAAGTTTAAACAGTGGGGAGAGTCAGCCCGAACCCACAATATAAACAGTGGAGAGTCAGTCTGAACCCACAATATAAACAGTGGAGAGTCAGTCTGAACCCACAATATAAACAGTGGAGAGTCAGCCCAAACCCAAAGTTTAAACAGTGGAGAGAGTCAGCCCGAACCCACAATATAAACAGTGGAGAGTCAGTCTGAACCCACAATATAAACAGTGGAGAGAGTCAGTCTGAACCCACAATATAAACAGTGGAGAGAGTCAGCCCGAACCCACAATATAAACAGTGGAGAGTCAGCCCGAACCCACAATATAAACAGTGGAGAGAGTCAGCCCGAACCCACAATATAAACAGTGGAGAGAGTCAGCCCGAACCCACAATATAAACAGTGGAGAGAGTCAGCCCGAACCCACAATATAAACAGTGGAGAGAGTCAGCCCGAACCCACAATATAAACAGTGGAGAGAGTCAGCCCGAACCCACAATATAAACAGTGGAGAGAGTCAGCCCGAACCCACAATATAAACAGTGGAGAGAGTCAGCCCGAACCCACAATATAAACAGTGGAGAGAGTCAGCCCGAACCCACAATATAAACAGTGGAGAGTCAGCCCAAACCCACAATATAAACAGTGGAGAGAGTCAGCCCGAACCCACAATATAAACAGTGGAGAGAGTCAGCCCGAACCCACAATATAAACAGTGGAGAGTCAGCCCAAACCCACAATATAAACAGTGGAGGGAGTCAGCCCGAACCCACAATATAAACAGTGGAGAGAGTCAGCCCGAACCCACAATATAAACAGTGGAGGGAGTCAGCCCGAACCCACAATATAAACAGTGGAGAGAGTCAGCCTGAACCCACAATATAAACAGTGGAGAGAGTCAGCCCGAACCCACAATATAAACAGTGGAGAGAGTCAGCCCGAACCCACAATATAAACAGTGGAGGGAGTCAGCCCGAACCCACAATATAAACAGTGGAGTCAGTCCGAACCCACAATATAAACAGTGGAGGGAGTCAGCCCGAACCCACAATATAAACAGTGGAGAGAGTCAGCCCGAACCCACAATATAAACAGTGGAGAGAGTCAGTCTGAACCCACAATATAAACAGTGGAGAGTCAGCCCGAACCCACAATATAAACAGTGGAGAGAGTCAGCCCGAACCTACAATATAAACAGTGGGGAGAGTCAGCCCGAACCCACAATATAAACAGTGGGGAGAGTCAGCCCGAACCCACAATATAAACAGTGGAGAGAGTCAGCCTGAACCCACAATATAAACAGTGGAGAGAGTCAGCCCGAACCCACAATATAAACAGTGGAGGGAGTCAGCCCGAACCCACAATATAAACAGTGGAGTCAGTCCGAACCCACAATATAAACAGTGGAGGGAGTCAGCCCGAACCCACAATATAAACAGTGGAGAGAGTCAGCGCGAACCCACAATATAAACAGTGGAGAGAGTCAGCCCGAACCCACAATATAAACAGTGGAGAGAGTCAGCCCGAACCCACAATATAAACAGTGGAGAGAGTCAGCCCGAACCCACAATATAAACAGTGGAGAGAGTCAGCCCGAACCCACAATATAAACAGTGGAGAGAGTCAGCCCGAACCCACAATATAAACAGTGGAGAGAGTCAGCCCGAACCCACAATATAAACAGTGGAGAGAGTCAGTCTGAACCCACAATATAAACAGTGGAGAGTCAGCCCGAACCCACAATATAAACAGTGGAGAGAGTCAGCCCGAACCTACAATATAAACAGTGGGGAGAGTCAGCCCGAACCCACAATATAAACAGTGGGGAGAGTCAGCCCGAACCCACAATATAAACAGTGGAGGGAGTCAGCCCGAACCCACAATATAAACAGTGGAGAGAGTCAGCCCGAACCCACAATATAAACAGTGGAGAGAGTCAGCCCAACCCACAATATAAACAGTGGAGAGAGTCAGCCCGAACCCACAATATAAACAGTGGAGAGAGTCAGCCCGAACCCACAATATAAACAGTGGAGAGAGTCAGCCCGAACCCACAATATAAACAGTGGAGAGAGTCAGCCTGAACCCACAATATAAACAGTGGGGAGAGTCAGCCCGAACCCACAATATAAACAGTGGGGAGAGTCAGCCCGAACCCACAATATAAACAGTGGAGGGAGTCAGTCTGAACCCACAATATAAACAGTGGAGAGAGTCAGCCCGAACCCACAATATAAACAGTGGAGAGAGTCAGCCCGAACCCACAATATAAACAGTGGAGAGAGTCAGCCCGAACCCACAATATAAACAGTGGAGAGTCAGCCCGAACCCACAATATAAACAGTGGAGAGAGTCAGCCCGAACCCACAATATAAACAGTGGAGAGAGTCAGCCCGAACCCACAATATAAACAGTGGAGGGAGTCAGCCCGAACCCACAATATAAACAGTGGGGAGAGTCAGCCCGAACCCACAATATAAACAGTGGAGGGAGTCAGCCCGAACCCACAATATAAACAGTGGAGAGAGTCAGCCCGAACCCACAATATAAACAGTGGAGAGAGTCAGCCCGAACCCACAATATAAACAGTGGAGGGAGTCAGCCCAAACCCACAATATAAACAGTGGAGGGAGTCAGCCCGAACCCACAATATAAACAGTGGAGAGAGTCAGCCCGAACCCACAATATAAACAGTGGGAGAGTCAGCCCGAACCCACAATATAAACAGTGGAGAGAGTCAGCCCGAACCCACAATATAAACAGTGGAGAGAGTCAGTCTGAACCCACAATATAAACAGTGGAGAGAGTCAGCCCGAACCCACAATATAAACAGTGGAGAGAGTCAGCCCGAACCCACAATATAAACAGTGGAGAGAATCAGCCCGAACCCACAATATAAACAGTGGAGAGAGTCAGCCCGAACCCACAATATAAACAGTGGAGAGAGTCAGCCCGAACCCACAATATAAACAGTGGGGAGTCAGCCCGAACCCACAATATAAACAGTGGAGAGAGTCAGCCCGAACCCACAATATAAACAGTGGAGAGAATCAGCCCGAACCCACAATATAAACTGTGGAGAGAGTCAGCCCGAACCCACAATATAAACAGTGGAGGAGTCAGCCCGAACCCACAATATAAACAGTGGAGAGTCAGCCCGAACCCACAATATAAACAGTGGAGAGTCAGCCCGAACCCACAATATAAACAGTGGAGAGAGTCAGCCCGAACCCACAATATAAACAGTGGAGAGAGTCAGCCCGAACCCACAATATAAACAGTGGAGAGAGTCAGCCCGAACCCACAATATAAACAGTGGGGAGTCAGCCCGAACCCACAATATAAACTGTGGAGAGAGTCAGCCTGAACCCACAATATAAACAGTGGGGAGAGTCAGCCCGAACCCACAATATAAACAGTGGAGAGTCAGCCCGAACCCACAATATAAACTGTGGAGAGAGTCAGCCCGAACCCACAATATAAACAGTGGAGAGAGTCAGCCCGAACCCACAATATAAACAGTGGAGAGAGTCAGCCCGAACCCACAATATAAACAGTGGAGAGAGTCAGCCCGAACCCACAATATAAACAGTGGAGAGAGTCAGCCCGAACCCACAATATAAACAGTGGAGGGAGTCAGCCCGAACCCACAATATAAACAGTGGAGAGAGTCAGCCCGAACCCACAATATAAACAGTGGAGAGAGTCAGCCCGAACCCACAATATAAACAGTGGAGAGAGTCAGCCCGAACCCACAATATAAACAGTGGAGAGAGTCAGCCCGAACCCACAATATAAACAGTGGAGAGAGTCAGCCCGAACCCACAATATAAACAGTGGGAGAATCAGCCCGAACCCACAATATAAACAGTGGAGAGAGTCAGCCCGAACCCACAATATAAACAGTGGAGGGAGTCAGCCCGAACCCACAATATAAACAGTGGAGGAGTCAGCCCGAACCCACAATATAAACAGTGGAGAGAGTCAGCCCGAACCCACAATATAATCAGTGGAGAGAGTCAGCCCGAACCCACAATATAAACAGTGGAGAGAGTCAGCCCGAACCCACAATATAAACAGTGGAGGGAGTCAGCCCGAACCCACAATATAATCAGTGGAGAGAGTCAGCCCGAACCCACAATATAAACAGTGGAGAGAGTCAGCCCGAACCCACAATATAAACAGTGGAGAGAGTCAGCCCGAACCCACAATATAAACAGTGGAGAGAGTCAGCCCGAACCCACAATATAAACAGTGGAGGGAGTCAGCCCGAACCCACAATATAAACAGTGGAGAGAGTCAGCCCGAACCCACAATATAAACAGTGGAGAGAGTCAGTCCGAACCCACAATATAAACAGTGGGGAGAGTCAGTCTGAACCCACAATATAAACAGTGGGAGAGTCAGCCCGAACCCACAATATAAACTGTGGAGAGAGTCAGCCTGAACCCACAATATAAACAGTGGAGGGAGTCAGCCTGAACCCACAATATAAACAGTGGAGAGAGTCAGCCCGAACCCACAATAGAAACAGTGGAGGGAGTCAGCCCGAACCCACAATATAAACAGTGGAGAGAGTCAGCCCGAACCCACAATAGAAACAGTGGAGAGAGTCAGCCCGAACCCACAATATAAACAGTGGGGAGAGTCAGCCCGAACCCACAATATAAACAGTGGAGAGAGTCAGCCCAAACCCACAATATAAACAGTGGAGAGAGTCAGCCCGAACCCACAATATAAACAGTGGGGAGTCAGCCCGAACCCACAATATAAACAGTGGAGAGAGTCAGCCCGAACCCACAATATAAACAGTGGGGAGAGTCAGCCCAAACCCACAATATAAACAGTGGGGAGAGTCAGCCCGAACCCACAATATAAACAGTGGAGAGTCAGCCCGAACCCACAATATAAACAGTGGAGAGAGTCAGCCCGAACCCACAATATAAACAGTGGGGAGAGTCAGTCCGAACCCACAATATAAACAGTGGAGAGAGTCAGCCCGAACCCACAATATAAACAGTGGAGAGAGTCAGCCTGAACCCACAATATAAACAGTGGAGAGAGTCAGCCCGAACCCACAATATAAACAGTGGAGAGAGTCAGCCCGAACCCACAATATAAACAGTGGAGAGAGTCAGCCCGAACCCACAATATAAACAGTGGGGAGAGTCAGCCTGAACCCACAATATAAACAGTGGAGAGAGTCAGCCCGAACCCACAATATAAACAGTGGAGAGAGTCAGCCCGAACCCACAATATAAACAGTGGAGAGAGTCAGCCCGAACCCACAATATAAACAGTGGAGAGAGTCAGCCCGAACCCACAATATAAACAGTGGAGATAGTCAGCCCGAACCCACAATATAAACAGTGGAGAGAGTCAGCCCGAACCCACAATATAAACAGTGGAGAGAGTCAGCCCGAACCCACAATATAAACAGTGGAGAGAGTCAGCCCGAACCCACAATATAAACAGTGGAGAGTCAGCCCGAACCCACAATATAAACAGTGGAGAGAGTCAGCCCGAACCCACAATATAAACAGTGGAGAGAGTCAGCCCGAACCCACAATATAAACAGTGGAGAGAGTCAGCCCGAACCCACAATATAAACAGTGGAGAGAGTCAGCCTGAACCCACAATATAAACAGTGCAGAGAGTCAGCCCGAACCCACAATATAAACAGTGGAGAGAATCAGCCCGAACCCACAATATAAACAGTGGAGAGAGTCAGCCCGAACCCACAATATAAACAGTGCAGAGAGTCAGCCCAAACCCACAATATAAACAGTGGGGAGTCAGCCCGAACCCACAATATAAACAGTGGAGAGAGTCAGCCCGAACCCACAATATAAACAGTGGAGAGAGTCAGTCTGAACCGACAATATAAACAGTGGAGAGAGTCAGCCTGAACCCACAATATAAACAGTGGAGAGAGTCAGCCCGAACCCACAATATAAACAGTGGAGAGTCAGCCCGAACCCACAATATAAACAGTGGAGAGAGTCAGCCCGAACCCACAATATAAACAGTGGAGAGAGTCAGTCTGAACCCACAATATAAACAGTGGAGAGAGTCAGCCTGAACCCACAATATAAACAGTGGGGAGAGTCAGCCCGAACCCACAATATAAACAGTGGAGAGAGTCAGCCCGAACCCACAATATAAACAGTGGAGAGAGTCAGCCCGAACCCACAACATAAACAGTGGAGAGAGTCAGCCCGAACCCACAATATAAACAGTGGAGAGAATCAGCACGAACCCACAACATAAACAGTGGAGAGAGTCAGCCCGAACCCACAATATAAACAGTGGAGAGAATCAGCCCGAACCCACAATATAAACAGTGGAGAGAGTCAGCCCGAACCCACAATATAAACAGTGGAGAGAGTCAGCCCGAACCCACAATATAAACAGTGGAGAGTGTCAGCCCGAACCCACAATATAAACAGTGGAGAGAGTCAGCCCGAACCCACAATATAAACAGTGGAGAGAGTCAGCCCGAACCCACAATATAAACAGTGGAGGGAGTCAGCCCGAACCCACAATATAAACAGTGGAGAGAGTCAGCCCGAACCCACAATATAAACAGTGGAGAGAGTCAGCCCGAACCCACAATATAAACAGTGGAGAGAATCAGCCCGAACCCACAATATAAACAGTGGAGAGAGTCAGCCCGAACCCACAATATAAACAGTGGAGAGAGTCAGTCCGAACCCACAATATAAACAGTGGAGAGAGTCAGCCCGAACCCACAATATAAACAGTGGAGAGAGTCAGCCCGAACCCACAATATAAACAGTGGAGAGAGTCAGCCCGAACCCACAATATAAACAGTGGAGAGTCAGCCCGAACCCACAATATAAACAGTGGAGAGAGTCAGCCCGAACCCACAATATAAACAGTGGAGAGAGTCAGCCCGAACCTACAATATAAACAGTGGAGAGAGTCAGCCCAAACCCACAATATAAACAGTGGGGAGTCAGCCCGAACCCACAATATAAACAGTGGGGAGTCAGCCCGAACCCACAATATAAACAGTGGAGAGAGTCAGCCCGAACCCACAATATAAACAGTGGAGATTCAGCCCGAACCCACAATATAAACAGTGGAGGGAGTCAGCCCGAACCCACAATATAAACAGTGGAGAGTCAGCCCGAACCCACAATATAAACAGTGGAGAGTCAGCCCGAACCCACAATATAAACAGTGGAGAGAGTCAGCCCGAACCCACAATATAAACAGTGGAGAGAGTCAGCCCGAACCCACAATATAAACAGTGGAGAGTCAGCCTGAACCCACAATATAAACATTGGAGAGAATCAGCCCGAACCCACAATATAAACAGTGGAGAGAGTCAGCCCGAACCCACAATATAAACAGTGGAGAGAGTCAGCCCGAACCCACAATATAAACAGTGGAGAGAGTCAGCCCGAACCCACAATATAAACAGTGGAGAGTCAGTCCGAACCCACAATATAAACAGTGGAGAGAGTCAGCCCGAACCCACAATATAAACAGTGGAGAGAGTCAGCCCGAACCCACAATATAAACAGTGGAGAGTCAGTCCGAACCCACAATATAAACAGTGGAGAGAGTCAGCCCGAACCCACAATATAAACAGTGGAGGGAGTCAGCCCGAACCCACAATATAAACAGTGGAGAGAGTCAGCCTGAACCCACAATATAAACAGTGGGGAGAGTCAGTCTGAACCCACAATATAAACAGTGGAGAGAGTCAGCCCGAACCCACAATATAAACAGTGGAGAGTCAGTCCGAACCCACAATATAAACAGTGGAGAGAGTCAGCCCGAACCCACAATATAAACAGTGGAGAGAATCAGCCCGAACCCACAATATAAACAGTGGAGAGAGTCAGCCCGAACCCACAATATAAACAGTGGGAGAGTCAGTCCGAACCCACAATATAAACAGTGGGGAGAGTCAGCCCGAACCCACAATATAAACAGTGGGGAGAGTCAGTCCGAACCCACAATATAAACAGTGGAGAGAGTCAGCCCGAACCCACAATATAAACAGTGGGGAGAGTCAGTCTGAACCCACAATATAAACAGTGGAGAGAGTCAGCCCGAACCCACAATATAAACAGTGGAGGGAGTCAGTCTGAACCCACAATATAAACAGTGGGGAGAGTCAGCCCGAACCCACAATATAAACAGTGGAGAGAGTCAGCCCGAACCCACAATATAAACAGTGGGGAGAGTCAGTCCGAACCCACAATATAAACAGTGGAGAGAGTCAGTCTGAACCCACAATATAAACAGTGGGGAGAGTCAGCCCGAACCCACAATATAAACAGTGGGGAGAGTCAGTCCGAACCCACAATATAAACAGTGGGGAGTCAGTCTGAACCCACAATATAAACAGTGGGGAGAGTCAGCCCGAACCCACAATATAAACAGTGGAGAGAGTCAGCCCGAACCCACAATATAAACAGTGGGGAGAGTCAGTCCGAACCCACAATATAAACAGTGGAGAGAGTCAGCCCGAACCCACAATATAAACAGTGGGGAGAGTCAGTCCGAACCCACAATATAAACAGTGGAGAGAGTCAGCCCGAACCCACAATATAAACAGTGGAGAGAGTCAGCCCGAACCCACAATATAAACAGAGGAGAGAGTCAGCCCGAACCCACAATATAAACAGTGGAGAGAGTCAGCCTGAACCCACAATATAAACAGTGGAGAGAGTCAGCCCGAACCCACAATATAAACAGTGGAGAGAGTCAGCCCGAACCCACAATATAAACAGTGGAGAGAGTCAGCTCGAACCCACAATATAAACAGTGGAGAGAGTCAGTCCGAACCTACAATATAAACAGTGGAGAGTCAGCCCGAACCCACAATATAAACAGTGGGGAGAGTCAGCCCGAACCCACAATATAAACAGTGGAGAGAGTCAGTCCGAGCACACAATATAAACAGTGGAGAGAGTCAGCCCGAACCCACAATATAAACAGTGGAGAGAGTCAGTCTGAACCCACAATATAAACAGTGGAGAGAGTCAGCCCGAACCCACAATATAAACAGTGGAGAGAGTCAGCCCGAACCCACAATATAAACAGTGGAGAGAGTCAGCCCGAACCCACAATATAAACAGTGGAGAGAGTCAGCCCGAACCCACAATATAAACAGTGGAGAGAGTCAGCCCGAACCCACAATATAAACAGTGGAGAGAGTCAGCCCGAACCCACAATATAAACAGTGGAGAGAGTCAGCCCGAACCCACAATATAAACAGTGGGGAGAGTCAGTCCGAACCCACAATATAAACAGTGGAGAGTCAGCCCGAACCCACAATATAAACAGTGGAGAGTCAGTCTGAACCCACAATATAAACAGTGGAGAGAGTCAGCCCGAACCCACAATATAAACAGTGGAGAGTCAGCCCGAACCCACAATATAAACAGTGGAGAGTCAGTCTGAACCCACAATATAAACAGTGGAGAGAGTCAGCCTGAACCCACAATATAAACAGTGGAGAGAGTCAGCCCGAACCCACAATATAAACAGTGGGGAGAGTCAGCTCGAACCCACAATATAAACAGTGGAGAGAGTCAGCCCGAACCCACAATATAAACAGTGGAAAGGGTCAGCCCGAACCCACAATATAAACAGTGGAGAGAGTCAGTCTGAACCCACAATATAAACAGTGGAGAGAGTCAGCCCGAACCCACAATATAAACAGTGGAGAGAGTCAGCCCGAACCCACAATATAAACAGTGGAGAGAGTCAGCCCAAACCCACAATATAAACAGTGGAGAGTCAGCCTGAACCCACAATATAAACAGTGGAGGGAGTCAGCCCAAACCCACAATATAAACAGTGGAGAGTCAGCCTGAACCCACAATATAAACAGTGGAGAGTCAGCCCGAACCCACAATATAAACAGTGTAGAGAGTCAGCCCAAACCCACAATATAAACAGTGGGGAGAGTCAGCCCGAACCCACAATATAAACAGTGGGGAGAGTCAGCCCGAACCCACAATATAAACAGTGGAGAGAGTCAGTCCGAACCCACAATATAAACAGTGGCGAGTCAGCCCGAACCCACAATATAAACAGTGGAGAGAGTCAGCCCGAACCCACAATATAAACAGTGGAGAGAGTCAGCCCGAACCCACAATATAAACAGTGGAGAGAGTCAGCCCGAACCCACAATATAAACAGTGGAGAGAGTCAGCCCGAACCCACAATATAAACAGTGGAGCTAATCAGCCCGAACCCACAATATAAACAGTGGAGGGAGTCAGCCCGAACCCACAATATAAACAGTGGGGAGAGTCAGCCCGAACCCACAATATAAACAGTGGAGAGAGTCAGTCTGAACCCACAATATAAACAGTGGGGAGAGTCAGCCCAAACCCACAATATAAACAGTGGGGAGAGTCAGCCCGAACCCACAATATAAACAGTGGGGAGAGTCAGCCCGAACCCACAATATAAACAGTGGAGAGAGTCAGCCCGAACCCACAATATAAACAGTGGGGAGAGTCAGCCCGAACCCACAATATAAACAGTGGAGGGAGTCAGCCCGAACCCACAATATAAACAGTGGGGAGAGTCAGCCCGAACCCACAATATAAACAGTGGAGAGAGTCAGCCCGAACCCACAATATAAACAGTGGAGAGAGTCAGTCCGAACCCACAATATAAACAGTGGAGGGAGTCAGCCCGAACCTACAATATAAACAGTGGAGGGAGTCAGTCTGAACCCACAATATAAACAGTGGGGAGAGTCAGCCCGAACCCACAATATAAACAGTGGAGAGAGTCAGCCCGAACCCACAATATAAACAGTGGAGAGAATCAGCCCGAACCCACAATATAAACAGTGGAGGGCGTCAGCCCGAACCCACAATATAAACAGTGGAGAGAGTCAGCCCGAACCCACAATATAAACAGTGGGGAGAGTCAGCCCGAACCCACAATATAAACAGTGGGGAGTCAGCCCGAACCCACAATATAAACAGTGGGGAGTCAGCCCGAACCCACAATATAAACAGTGGAGAGAGTCAGCCCGAACCCACAATATAAACAGTGGAGAGTCAGTCTGAACCCACAATATAAACAGTGGAGAGTCAGCCCGAACCCACAATATAAACAGTGGAGAGTCAGCCTGAACCCACAATATAAACAGTGGAGAGTCAGTCTGAACCCACAATATAAACAGTGGAGAGTCAGCCCGAACCCACAATATAAACAGTGGAGAGAATCAGCCCGAACCCACAATATAAACAGTGGAGAGAGTCAGCCCGAACCCACAATATAAACAGTGGGGAGAGTCAGCCCGAACCCACAATATAAACAGTGGGGAGTCAGCCCGAACCCACAATATAAACAGTGGGGAGTCAGCCCGAACCCACAATATAAACAGTGGGGAGTCAGCCCGAACCCACAATATAAACAGTGGAGAGAGTCAGCCCGAACCCACAATATAAACAGTGGAGAGTCAGCCCGAACCCACAATATAAACAGTGGAGAGTCAGCCTGAACCCACAATATAAACAGTGGAGAGTCAGTCTGAACCCACAATATAAACAGTGGAGAGTCAGCCCGAACCCACAATATAAACAGTGGAGAGAATCAGCCCGAACCCACAATATAAACAGTGGAGAGAGTCAGCCCGAACCCACAATATAAACAGTGGAGAGAGTCAGCCCGAACCCACAATATAAACAGTGGAGAGAGTCAGCCCGAACCCACAATATAAACAGTGGAGAGAGTCAGCCCGAACCCACAATATAAACAGTGGAGAGAGTCAGCCCGAACCCACAATATAAACAGTGGAGAGTCAGCCTGAACCCACAATATAAACAGTGGAGAGTCAGTCTGAACCCACAATATAAACAGTGGAGAGAATCAGCCCGAACCCACAATATAAACAGTGGAGAGAGTCAGCCCGAACCCACAATATAAACAGTGGAGAGAGTCAGCCCGAACCCACAATATAAACAGTGGAGAGAGTCAGCCCGAACCCACAATATAAACAGTGGAGAGAGTCAGCCCGAACCCACAATATAAACAGTGGAGGGAGTCAGCCCGAACCCACAATATAAACAGTGGGGATTCAGCCCGAACCGACAATATAAACAGTGGAGGGAGTCAGCCCGAACCCACAATATAAACAGTGGAGAGAGTCAGCCCGAACCCACAATATAAACAGTGGAGGGAGTCAGCCCGAACCCACAATATAAACAGTGGAGAGAGTCAGCCCGAACCCACAATATAAACAGTGGAGAGAGTCAGCCCGAACCCACAATATAAACAGTGGAGAGTCAGCCCGAACCCACAATATAAACAGTGGAGGGAGTCAGCCCGAACCCACAATATAAACAGTGGAGAGAGTCAGCCCGAACCCACAATATAAACAGTGGAGAGAGTCAGTCTGAACCCACAATATAAACAGTGGGGAGAGTCAGCCCGAACCCACAATATAAACAGTGGAGAGAGTCAGTCTGAACCCACAATATAAACAGTGGGGAGAGTCAGCCCGAACCCACAATATAAACAGTGGAGAGAGTCAGCCCGAACCCACAATTTAAACAGTGGGGAGTCAGCCCGAACCCACAATATAAACAGTGGAGAGAGTCAGCCCGAACCCACAATATAAACAGTGGAGAGAGTCAGCCCGAACCCACAATATAAACAGTGGGGAGAGTCAGCCCGAACCCACAATATAAACAGTGGAGAGTCAGTCTGAACCCACAATTTAAACAGTGGGGAGTCAGTCTGAACCCACAATTTAAACAGTGGGGAGTCAGTCTGAACCCACAATTTAAACAGTGGAGAGAGTCAGCCCGAACCCACAATATAAACAGTGGAGAGAGTCAGCCCGAACCCACAATATAAACAGTGGAGAGAGTCAGCCCGAACCCACAATATAAACAGTGGAGAGAGTCAGCCCGAACCCACAATATAAACAGTGGAGAGAGTCAGCCCGAACCCACAATATAAACAGTGGAGAGAGTCAGTCTGAACCCACAATATAAACAGTGGAGAGTCAGCTCGAACCCACAATATAAACAGTGGAGAGAGTCAGCCCGAACCCACAATATAAACAGTGGAGGGAGTCAGCCCGAACCCACAATATAAACAGTGGAGAGAGTCAGTCTGAACCCACAATATAAACAGTGGAGAGAGTCAGCCCGAACCCACAATATAAACAGTGGAGAGAGTCAGCCCGAACCCACAATATAAACAGTGGGGAGAGTCAGTCTGAACCCACAATATAAACAGTGGAGAGAGTCAGTCTGAACCCACAATATAAACAGTGGAGGGAGTCAGCCCGAACCCACAATATAAACAGTGGAGAGAGTCAGCCCGAACCCACAATATAAACAGTGGAGAGAGTCAGCCCGAACCCACAATATAAACAGTGGAGGGAGTCAGCCCGAACCCACAATATAAACAGGGAGAGAGTCAGCCCGAACCCACAATATAAACAGTGGAGAGTCAGTCTGAACCCACAATATAAACAGTGGGGAGAGTCAGCCCGAACCCACAATATAAACAGTGGAGAGAGTCAGCCCGAACCCACAATATAAACAGTGGAGAGAATCAGCCCGAACCCACAATATAAACAGTGGAGGGCGTCAGCCCGAACCCACAATATAAACAGTGGAGAGAGTCAGCCCGAACCCACAATATAAACAGTGGGGAGAGTCAGCCCGAACCCACAATATAAACAGTGGGGAGTCAGCCCGAACCCACAATATAAACAGTGGGGAGTCAGCCCGAACCCACAATATAAACAGTGGAGAGAGTCAGCCCGAACCCACAATATAAACAGTGGAGAGTCAGTCTGAACCCACAATATAAACAGTGGAGAGTCAGCCCGAACCCACAATATAAACAGTGGAGAGTCAGCCTGAACCCACAATATAAACAGTGGAGAGTCAGTCTGAACCCACAATATAAACAGTGGAGAGTCAGCCCGAACCCACAATATAAACAGTGGAGAGAATCAGCCCGAACCCACAATATAAACAGTGGAGAGAGTCAGCCCGAACCCACAATATAAACAGTGGGGAGAGTCAGCCCGAACCCACAATATAAACAGTGGGGAGTCAGCCCGAACCCACAATATAAACAGTGGGGAGTCAGCCCGAACCCACAATATAAACAGTGGGGAGTCAGCCCGAACCCACAATATAAACAGTGGAGAGAGTCAGCCCGAACCCACAATATAAACAGTGGAGAGTCAGCCCGAACCCACAATATAAACAGTGGAGAGTCAGCCTGAACCCACAATATAAACAGTGGAGAGTCAGTCTGAACCCACAATATAAACAGTGGAGAGTCAGCCCGAACCCACAATATAAACAGTGGAGAGAATCAGCCCGAACCCACAATATAAACAGTGGAGAGAGTCAGCCCGAACCCACAATATAAACAGTGGAGAGAGTCAGCCCGAACCCACAATATAAACAGTGGAGAGAGTCAGCCCGAACCCACAATATAAACAGTGGAGAGAGTCAGCCCGAACCCACAATATAAACAGTGGAGAGAGTCAGCCCGAACCCACAATATAAACAGTGGAGAGTCAGCCTGAACCCACAATATAAACAGTGGAGAGTCAGTCTGAACCCACAATATAAACAGTGGAGAGAATCAGCCCGAACCCACAATATAAACAGTGGAGAGAGTCAGCCCGAACCCACAATATAAACAGTGGAGAGAGTCAGCCCGAACCCACAATATAAACAGTGGAGAGAGTCAGCCCGAACCCACAATATAAACAGTGGAGAGAGTCAGCCCGAACCCACAATATAAACAGTGGAGGGAGTCAGCCCGAACCCACAATATAAACAGTGGGGATTCAGCCCGAACCGACAATATAAACAGTGGAGGGAGTCAGCCCGAACCCACAATATAAACAGTGGAGAGAGTCAGCCCGAACCCACAATATAAACAGTGGAGGGAGTCAGCCCGAACCCACAATATAAACAGTGGAGAGAGTCAGCCCGAACCCACAATATAAACAGTGGAGAGAGTCAGCCCGAACCCACAATATAAACAGTGGAGAGTCAGCCCGAACCCACAATATAAACAGTGGAGGGAGTCAGCCCGAACCCACAATATAAACAGTGGAGAGAGTCAGCCCGAACCCACAATATAAACAGTGGAGAGAGTCAGTCTGAACCCACAATATAAACAGTGGGGAGAGTCAGCCCGAACCCACAATATAAACAGTGGAGAGAGTCAGTCTGAACCCACAATATAAACAGTGGGGAGAGTCAGCCCGAACCCACAATATAAACAGTGGAGAGAGTCAGCCCGAACCCACAATTTAAACAGTGGGGAGTCAGCCCGAACCCACAATATAAACAGTGGAGAGAGTCAGCCCGAACCCACAATATAAACAGTGGAGAGAGTCAGCCCGAACCCACAATATAAACAGTGGGGAGAGTCAGCCCGAACCCACAATATAAACAGTGGAGAGTCAGTCTGAACCCACAATTTAAACAGTGGGGAGTCAGTCTGAACCCACAATTTAAACAGTGGGGAGTCAGTCTGAACCCACAATTTAAACAGTGGAGAGAGTCAGCCCGAACCCACAATATAAACAGTGGAGAGAGTCAGCCCGAACCCACAATATAAACAGTGGAGAGAGTCAGCCCGAACCCACAATATAAACAGTGGAGAGAGTCAGCCCGAACCCACAATATAAACAGTGGAGAGAGTCAGCCCGAACCCACAATATAAACAGTGGAGAGAGTCAGTCTGAACCCACAATATAAACAGTGGAGAGTCAGCTCGAACCCACAATATAAACAGTGGAGAGAGTCAGCCCGAACCCACAATATAAACAGTGGAGGGAGTCAGCCCGAACCCACAATATAAACAGTGGAGAGAGTCAGTCTGAACCCACAATATAAACAGTGGAGAGAGTCAGCCCGAACCCACAATATAAACAGTGGAGAGAGTCAGCCCGAACCCACAATATAAACAGTGGGGAGAGTCAGTCTGAACCCACAATATAAACAGTGGAGAGAGTCAGTCTGAACCCACAATATAAACAGTGGAGGGAGTCAGCCCGAACCCACAATATAAACAGTGGAGAGAGTCAGCCCGAACCCACAATATAAACAGTGGAGAGAGTCAGCCCGAACCCACAATATAAACAGTGGAGGGAGTCAGCCCGAACCCACAATATAAACAGGGAGAGAGTCAGCCCGAACCCACAATATAAACAGTGGAGAGAGTCAGCCCGAACCCACAATATAAACAGTGGAGCGAGTCAGCCTGAACCCACAATATAAACAGTGGAGAGTCAGCCCGAACCCACAATATAAACAGTGGAGAGAGTCAGCCTGAACCCACAATATAAACAGTGGAGAGAGTCAGCCCGAACCCACAATATAAACAGTGGAGAGAGTCAGCCCGAACCCACAATATAAACAGTGGAGGGAGTCAGCCCGAACCCACAATATAAACAGTGGAGAGAGTCAGCCTGAACCCACAATATAAACAGTGGAGAGTCAGTCTGAACCCACAATTTAAACAGTGGAGAGAGTCAGCCCGAACCCACAATATAAACAGTGGAGAGAGTCAGCCCGAACCCACAATATAAACAGTGGGGAGAGTCAGCCCGAACCCACAATATAAACAGTGGAGAGAGTCAGCCCGAACCCACAATATAAACAGTGGAGAGAGTCAGCCCGAACCCACAATATAAACAGTGGAGAGTCAGCCCGAACCCACAATATAAACAGTGGAGAGTCAGTCTGAACCCACAATATAAACAGTGGAGAGAGTCAGCCCGAACCTACAATATAAACAGTGGAGGGAGTCAGCCCGAACCCACAATATAAACAGTGGAGAGTCAGCCTGAACCCACAATATAAACAGTGGAGAGAGTCAGCCCGAACCCACAATATAAACAGTGGAGGGAGTCAGTCCAAACCCACAATATAAACAGTGGAGAGTCAGCCTGAACCCACAATATAAACAGTGGAGAGAATCAGCCCGAACCCACAATATAAACAGTGGAGAGAATCAGCCCGAACCCACAATATAAACAGTGGAGAGTCAGCCCGAACCCACAATATAAACAGTGGACAGAGTCAGCCCGAACCCACAATATAAACAGTGGAGAGTCAGCCCGAACCCACAATATAAACAGTGGAGAGAGTCAGCCCGAACCCACAATATAAACAGTGGAGAGAGTCAGCCCGAACCCACAATATAAACAGTGGAGAGTCAGCCCGAACCCACAATATAAACAGTGGAGAGTCAGCCCGAACCCACAATATAAACAGTGGAGAGTCAGCCTGAACCCACAATATAAACAGTGGAGAGAATCAGCCCGAACCCACAATATAAACAGTGGGGAGAGTCAGCCCGAACCCACAATATAAACAGTGGAGAGAGTCAGTCTGAACCCACAATATAAACAGTGGAGAGTCAGCCCGAACCCACAATATAAACAGTGGAGAGAGTCAGCCCGAACCCACAATATAAACAGTGGAGGGAGTCAGCCTGAACCCACAATATAAACAGTGGAGAGAGTCAGCCCGAACCCACAATATAAACAGTGGAGAGAGTCAGCCCGAACCCACAATATAAACAGTGGAGAGAGTCAGCCTGAACCCACAATATAAACAGTGGAGAGAGTCAGCCCGAACCCACAATATAAACAGTGGAGGGAGTCAGCCCGAACCCACAATATAAACAGTGGAGAGAGTCAGCCCGAACCCACAATATAAACAGTGGGGAGAGTCAGCCCGAACCCACAATATAAACAGTGGAGAGAGTCAGCCCGAACCCACAATTTAAACAGTGGAGAGTCAGCCTGAACCCACAATATAAACAGTGGAGAGAGTCAGCCCGAACCCACAATATAAACAGTGGAGAGAGTCAGCCCGAACCCACAATATAAACAGTGGAGAGAGTCAGCCCGAACCCACAATATAAACAGTGGAGAGAGTCAGCCCGAACCCACAATATAAACAGTGGAGAGAGTCAGCCCGAACCCACAATATAAACAGTGGAGAGAGTCAGCCCGAACCCACAATATAAACAGTGGAGAGAGTCAGCCCGAACCCACAATATAAACAGTGGAGAGAGTCAGCCCGAACCCACAATATAAACAGTGGAGAGAGTCAGCCCGAACCCACAATATAAACAGTGGAGGGAGTCAGCCCGAACCCACAATATAAACAGTGGAGAGAGTCAGCCCGAACCCACAATATAAACAGTGGAGAGAGTCAGCCCGATCCCACAATATAAACAGTGGAGAGAGTCAGCCCGAACCCACAATATAAACAGTGGAGGGAGTCAGCCCGAACCCACAATATAAACAGTGGAGAGAGTCAGCCCAAACCCACAATATAAACAGTGGAGGGAGTCAGCCTGAACCCACAATATAAACAGTGGAGAGAGTCAGCCCGAACCCACAATATAAACAGTGGAGGGAATCAGCCCGAACCCACAATATAAACAGTGGAG
>NW_028225748.1:37085-180255 GCF_052327205.1 Somniosus microcephalus
TCCCCCACTCCCCCTCTTCCACTTCTCCCCCTCCCCCTCCCTCCCCACCACTCCCTCCCCACTCCCCCTCCCCCTCCCCCTCAATCCCCCTCCCCCCCGTCGCGCTCTCTCTTCCCCCCAGACGCGCTCTCTCTCTCTTCCCCCCCAGTCGCACTCTCTCTCTCTTCCCCCCCAGTCGCCCTCTCTCTCTCTCTTCCCCCCCAGTCGCTCTCTCTCTCTCTTCCTCCCCAGTCGCTCTCTCTCTCTCTTCCCCCCAGTCGCTCTCTAACTCTCTTCCCCCCCAGTCGCTCGCTCTCTTCCCCCCGTCGCTCTCGCTCTCTCTTCCCCCCCAGTCGTTCACTCTCTCTCTTCCCCCCCAGTCGTTCTCTCTCTCTCTCTCTCTTCCCCCCCAGTCGTTCTCTCTCTCTCTCTTCCCCCCAAGTCGCTCTCTGTCTCTCTTCCCTCTTCCCCTTCCCACACTCCCCCCTCCCCTCCTCCCCCTTTCCCCTTCTCCCACTCCCCCCTCCCCTGCCCTCCCCCCCACTCCCTCCCCATTCTTCCCCCTTCCCCTTCCCCCACTCCTCCCCTTCCCCCACTCCCTCTCCCCCTCGCCTCCCCCCTCCCCCTCCCCCCTCCAATCACCCCCCCTCCCCCCCAGTCGCGCTCTCTCTTCCCCCCCAGTCGCTCTCTCTCTTCCTCCCCAGTCGCGCTCTCTCTTCCCCCCCAGTCGCTCTCTCTCTTTCCCCGCCAGTCGCTCTCTCTCTTTCCCCGCCAGTCGCTCTCTCTCTTTCCCCGCCAGTCGCTCTCTCTCTTTCCCCGCCAGTCGCTCTCTCTCTTTCCCCGCCAGTCGCTCTCTCTCTTTCCCGCCCAGTCGCTCTCTCTCTTTCCCCCCCAGTCGCTCTCGCTCTTTCCCCTCCAGTCGCTCTCTCTCTTTCCCCCCCAGTCGCTCTCTCTCTTTCCCCCCAGTCGCTCTCTCTCTTTCCCCCCAGTCGCTCTCTCTCTTTCCCCCCCAGTCGCTCTCTCTCTTTCCCCCCCAGTCGCTCTCCCTCTTTCCCCCCAGTCGCTCTCTCTCTTCCCCCCCAGTCGCTCACTCTCTTCCCCCCCAGTCCCTCTCTCTCTTCCCCCCCAGTCGCTCTCTCTCTTCCCCCCAGTCGCTGTCTCTCTTCCCCCCCAGTCGCTCTCTCTCTTTCCCCCCAGTCACTCTCTCTGTCCCCCAGTCGCTCTCACTCTTCCCCCGTCGCTCTCTCTCTTCCCCCCCAGTCGCTCTCTCTCTTCCCCCCCAGTCGCTCTCTCTCTTCCCCCCGTCGCTCTCTCTCTTCCCCCCGTCGCGCTCTCTCGTCCCCCCCAGTCGCGCTCTCTCTTCCACCCCAGTCGCGCTCTCTCTTCCCCCCCAGTCGCGCTCTCTCTTCCCCCCCAGTCGCGCTCTCTCTTCCCCCCCAGTCGCGCTCTCTCTTCCCCCCCAGTCGCGCTCTCTCTTCCCCCCCAGTCGCGCTCTCTCTTCCCCCCCAGTCGCGCTCTCTCTTCCCCCCCAGTCGCGCTCTCTCTTCCCCCCCAGTCGCGCTCTCTCTTCCCCCCCAGTCGCGCTCTCTCTTCCCCCCAGTCGCGCTCTCTCTTCCCCCCCAGTCGCGCTCTTTCTTCCCCCCCAGTCGCGCTCTCTCTTCCCCCCCAGTCGCGCTCTCTCTTCCCCCCCAGTCGCGCTCTCTCTTCCCCCCCAGTCGCGCTCTCTCTTCCCCCCAGTCGCGCTCTCTCTTCCCCCCCAGTCGCGCTCTCTCTTCCCCCCCAGTCGCGCTCACTCTTCCCCCCCAGTCGCGCTCTCTTCCCCCCCAGTCGCGCTCTCTCTTCCCCCCCAGTCGCGCTCTCTCTTCCCCCCCAGTCGCGCTCTCTCTTCCCCCCCAGTCGCGCTCTCTCTTCCCCCCCAGTCACGCTCTCTCTTCCCCCCCAGTCGCGCTCTCTTCCCCCCAGTCACACTCTCTCTTCCCCCCCAGTCGCTCTCTCTCTTCCCCCGCAGTCGCCCTCTCTCTTCCCCCGCAGTCGCCCTCTCTCTTCCCCCCCAGTCGCCCTCTCTCTTCCCCCCCAGTCGCTCTGTCTCTTCCCCCCTAGTCGCTCTCTCTCTTCCCCCCTAGTCGCTCTCTCTCTTCCCCCCTAGTCGCTCTTTCTCTTCCCCCCAGTCGCTCTCTCGCTTCCCCCCCAGTCGCTCTCTCTCTTCCCCCCCAGTCGCTCTCTCTCTTCCCCCCCAGTCGCTCTCTCTCTTCGCCCCCAGTCGCTCTCTCTCTTCGCCCCCAGTCGCTCTCTCTCTTCCCCCCCCAGTCGCTCTCTCTCTTCGCCCCCAGTCGCTCTCTCTCTTCGCCCCCAGTCGCTCTCTCTCTTCCCCCCAGTCGCTCTCTCTCTTCCCCCCAGTCGCTCTCTCTCTTCCCCCCCAGTCGCTCTCTCTCTTTCCCCCCAGTCGCTCTCTCTCTTTCCCCCCAGTCGCTCTCTCTTTCCCCCCAGTCGCTCTCTCTCTTCCCCCCCCGTTCGCTCCCTCTCTTCCCCCCAGTCGCTCTCTCTCTTCCCCCCATTCGCTCTCTCTCTTCCCCCCCAGTCACTATCTCTCTTCCCCCCCAGTCGCTCCCTCTCTTCCCCCCCAGTCGCACCCTCTCTTCCCCCCCAGTCGATCCCACTCTTCCCCCCAGTCGCTCTCTCTCTTCCCCCCCAGTCGCTCTCTCTCTTTCCTCCCAGTCACGCTCTCTCTTTCCCCCCAGTCGCTCTCTCTCTTTCCCCCCATTCGCTCTCTCTCTTCCCCCCAGTCGCTCTCTCTGTTCCCCCCCCAGTCGCTCTCTCTCTTCCCCCCCAGTCGCTCTCTCTCTTCCCCCCCAGTCGCTCTCTCTTTCCCCCCAGTCACTCTCTCTCTTTCCCCCCAGTCGCTCTCTCTCTTCCCCCCCAGTCGCTCTCTCTCTTCCCCCCCCAGTCGCTCTCTCTCTTCCCCCCCAGTCGCTCTCTCTCTTTCCTCCCAGTCACGCTCTCTCTTTCCCCCCAGTCGCTCTCTCTCTTTCCCCCCAGTCGCTCTCTCTCTTTCCCCCCAGTCGCTCTCTCTCTTCCCCCCCCAGTCGCTCTCTCTCTTCCCCCCCCAGTCGCTCTCTCTCTTCCCCCCCCAGTCGCCCTCTCTCTTCCCCCCAGTCGCTCTCTGTGGTAAACCACTGTTAACCCTGTACATGTCTGTGTGGTAAACCATTGTTAACTCTGTACAAGTCTGGGCTTGTAACCCCTAAGCCCGAGTATAAAGGTGACTCACCACCCTTCCCCCGGGAGCTCTTTGGATGGATCCACTAGCAGAGGCATGCTCCAGTTCTTAGTCAATAAAAGCCTACTTCGTATAAGTTCAACTCGTAGTCTTTGGTGTTGTTGATAGTGCATCAATTTTATTGACTAATTTTTGACATGGAGCAAATCTTGAAGCCGGAACGTTTAGACCTAGATCCTCAAGCAGCAGATGCAGCCAATAACTTTGAACACTGGCTGAGCTGTTTCGAAGCCTTCCTGGAGGCCTCCAGCACTACCGTCACTACAGATGACGCGAAACGGCTTGTCTTGAACTCACGGGTGAGTCACCGAGTCTACTCGATTATCCGAGACACCACAACTTGCGCGGCCGCCATCGCGACGCTAAAGGAACAATACGTGAGGCCTGTTAACGAGGTCTACGCCAGACACCTCCTGGCTACCCGAAAACAGCGCCCCGGGGAATCGGGCGCCGAATATTTACTGGCACTGAGAGTCCTCGGCCGGGACTGTAATTGCAAAGCGGTGACGGCCAAGGAATGCACGGAAGACCTGATCCGAGACACCTACGTAGCCGGCATCAGGTCCAACTATGCTCGGCAGAGGCTGCTGGAACAGAGGGGGCTCGACCTGCAGAAGACGGTGGCCCTCGCTAACTCGTTAGACGTGGCCCTCCAGAACATGGACGCCTACCCCCCTGACCGGCTGGCCACGTGGATGCCACGGGAGCAGCCATCTTGGGACCCGGTAAGGCCAAAAGCCGCCAGCAGCCCAACTACAGCTGCAATGACCAGAGGCCAGAAATGCTACTTCTGCGGCCAGGCCAAGCACCCCAGACAGCAATGCCCAGCAAAGGACGCGACCTGCTCCAAATGCGGCAAGAAAGGCCACTATGCGAGAGTGTGCAGGGTGAAATCGACCCCCAATTCCAGCAGTGCCACGTGTGAACCGTACAGGCCGCCATTTTGGACCCCACCAACCACGTGTGAGCCGTGCGGGCTGCCATTTTGGGCACCACCAGCCGAGGGGGAGCCGTCATCTTGGACACCATTTTGGGACCAAGCCCCCGGCGCGGGCGACTACTACAGCGACCCACCGACCGCGACGATGGCCTCCATCACCCTGGGCCAATCTAGGCCCCATCAACTAGCCAGGTCCATGATGAACGTAAAGGTAAATGGCCATGCCACAAATTGCCTTTTCGACTGCGGAAGCACGGAGAGCTTCATCCACCCCGACACGGTGCGACGCTACTCCCTATCGGTTATGCACACACGCCACCAGGTCTTTATGGCCTCAAAGTCCCATACGGCGGACGTCGGCGGCTACTGTGTAGCGACTCTGACAGTGAACGGCGTGGAGTACAGAGATTTTAAATTCCTCGTCCTGCCACAGCTCTGCGCTCCCGTACTGCTAGGATTAGACTTCCAGTGCCATCTGGAGAGCATCACGATGGCATATGGCGGGCCCCTGCCCCCACTTACAGTCTGCAGCGGCAGAATTTAAACACGGCGCCGCGCAAAGTATGCAGCCTGTCCACCCTGAAGGTCAAACCCCCCCCCCGTTGTTCGCTAACCTCGCCAAAGACTGCAAGCCAATTGGTACTAAAAGCAGGCGGTACAGTGCCGGGGATAGGAGCTTTATTAAATCAGAAGTAGAAAGACTCCTGAGGGAAGGGATTATTGAGGGCAGCACCAGCCCATGGCGAGCCCAAGTGGTGGTAGTAAAGACCGGCGAAAAACAGCGCCTGGTTATTGATTACAGCCAGACGATCAATCGATACACGCAATTAGACGCATACCCACTTCCCCGCATATCTGACATGGTCAACCAGATAGCACAATACTGGGTATTCTCGATGATTGATCTGAAGTCGGCATACCACCAGCTCCCGATCAGGCCTGAGGACCGCCAGTACACGGCCTTCGAGGCTGACGGTCGCCTCTACCACTTCCTCCGAGTCCCCTTCGGCGTCACCAACGGGGTCTCGGTCTTCCAAAGGGAGATGGACCGGATGGTTGACCAGAACGCGCTGCAGGCCACCTTCCCCTATCTAGACAACGTCACCATCTGCAGCCATGACCAGCAGGACCACGACGCCAACCTAGAAAAATTCCTCCGTACGGCCCAACGGCTGAATCTGACATACAACAGAGAAAAATGTATGTTCCGCACCACGCGCCTCGCTATTCTTGGCTGCGTGGTGGAAAACGGAGTCATCGGCCCCGACCCCGACCGAATGCGCCCCCTCCTGGAGCTACCCCCCCCCCCACTGCCTAAAAGCCCTGAAGAGATGCCTAGGGTTCTTCTCTTACTACGCCCAGTGGGTGCCCAACTATGCGGACAAAGCCCGGCCCCTCATCAAGTCAACCTCCTTCCCCCTGACGGCAGAGGCCCGTGCGGCCTTCACCCTCATAAAAGAGGACATTGCGAAGGCCACAATGCACGCAGTGGATGAGTCCATCCCTTTCCAAGTGGAGAGCGATGCATCCGACTTTGCCCTAGCCGCAACCCTTAACCAGGCGGGGAGACCCGTGGCCTTCTTTTCACGGACCCTCCAGGGCCCTGAAATTCGACACTCCTCAGTCGAGAAGCAGGCTCAGGCGATAGTGGAGGCTGTACGGCACTGGAGGCATTACCTGGCCGGTAAATGTTTCACCCTGCTCACTGACCAACGGTCAGTAGCATTTATGTTTAGCAACAGACAAAGGGGGAAAATCAAAAATGATAAGATATTGCGGTGCAGGATCAAGTTATCCACCTACAACTACGATATCTTATACCGGCCCGGGAAACTTAATGAGCCCCACAGACGCCCTATCCCGTGGGACATGTGCCAACGCACAAGTCGATAGGCTACGGACCCTCCACAATGATCTCTGCCACCCGGGGGTCACCAGGTTCTTCCACCTTATTAAAGCTCGCAACCTGCCTTACTCCATCGAGGAGGTCAGGACCATGACCAGGAACTGCCAGGTCTGCGCCGAATGCAATGGCATTTTTATAGGCCAGACAGGGCACACCTGATTAAAGCCACCCGCCCCTTCGAACGTCTCAGCGTCGATTTCAAGGGGCCCCTTCCCTCCTCTGACCGCAACATGCACTTCCTCAATATTATTGACGAGTACTCCCGTTTCCCCTTCGCCATCCCCTGCCCGGACATGACCAGCGCCACAGTCATCAGGTGCCTCAATGACCTGTTCGCCATATTTGGCTTCCCCAATTACATCCACAGCGACAGGGGCTCGTCGTTCATGAGCGACGAGCTGCGCCAGTACCTGCTCAAGAAGGGCATAGCCACGAGCAGGACTACCAGCTACAACCCCCGGGGTAACGGACAGGTAGAGAGGGAGAACACAACGGTGTGGAAGACCGCCATGCTCGCCCTAAAATCCAAGGGCTTCCCAATCTCCCGCTGGCAAGATGTCCTCCCCGATGCGCTCCACTCCATACGATCACTGCTCTGTACTGCCACAAACGCCACCCCTCACGAGAAGATGTTCGTCTTCCCCAGGAAATCCACCTCGGGGACATCACTACCGCCATGGCTGACATCTCCAGGACCCGTCCTGCTCAGGAAACACGTGAGGAGCCATAAGACGGACCCCCTGGTCGAAAAGGTTCACCTCCTCCACGCCAACCCACAGTACGCCTACGTGGCGCATCCTGAGGGGCGGGAGGACACAGTCTCAATTCGAGACCTCGCACCCTCAGGTACCACCCGAAACACCATCGATCACCATCCACTACCTCCACCCACCACCACTACCCACGACGCACCACCGGGGTGTCTACCACGAACTGACGACATGCCGGTGCCATCCCTACCCCGAGAGGACGACACGCCAGTGCTCCGTCCCACACGAGAAGCGGCCACGGGCAAAGAACCGCCGCAACCGGCACCACGAAGATCATTACGGCAGACAACACCCCTGGAGAGACTTTTGTATACGAACTTTTGAAACACATCACCCCGCCGGACTCTTTTTTAAACGAGGGGTGAATGTGGTAAACCACTGTTAACCCTGTACATGTCTGTGTGGTAAACCACTGTTAACTCTGTACAAGTCCGGGCATGTCTCCACCCCTGGCTCCACCCCTAAGCCCGAGTATAAAGGTGACTCACCACCCTTCCCCCGGGAGCTCTTAGGATGGATCCACTAGCAGAGGCATGCTCCAGTTCTTAGTCAATAAAAGCCTACTTCATATAAGTTCAACTCGTAGTCTTTGGTGTTGTTGATAGTGCATCACTCTCTCTCTTCCCCCCAGTCGCTCTCTCTCTTCCCCCCAGTCGCTCTCTCTCTTCCCCCCCAGTCACTCTCTCTCTTCCCCCCCAGTCGCTCTCTCTCTTCCCCCCCAGTCGCTCTCTCTCTTCCCCCCCAGTCGCTCTCTCTCTTCCCCCCCAGTCACTCTCTCTCTTCCCCCCCGTCGCGCTGTCTCTTCCCCCCCAGTCGCTCTCTCTCTTCCCCCCCCCAGTCGCTTGCTCTCTTCCCCCCCGTCGCTCTCTCTCTTCTTCCCCAGTCGCTCTCTCTCTTCTTCCCCAGTCGCTCTCTCTCTTCCCCCCAGTCGCTCGCTCTCTTCCCCCCAGTCGCTCTCTCTCTTCCCCCCAGTCGCTCTCTCTCTTCCCCCCAGTCGCGCTCTCTCTTCCCCCCAGTCGCTCTCTCTCTTCCCCCCCAGTCGCTCTCTCTCTTCCCCCCCAGTCACTCTCTCTCTTCCCCCCGTCGCGCTGTCTCTTCCCCCCCAGTCGCTCTCTCTCTATCCCCCCCAGTCGATCTCTCTCTTCCCCCCGTCACTCTCTCTCTTTCCCCCCCAGTCGCTCTCTCTCTTCCCCCAGTCGCGCTCTCTCTTCCCCCCCAGTCGCGCTCTCTCTCTCTTCCAACAACAACATGCCCTCGAAAAAGCCTCGGCACCGCTGGGCACTCCAGCTAGTCTATCTATATATATAAATGATACTTCTTTCTGTCTGTCTGTCTGTCTATCTGTCTGTCTATCTGTCTGTCTATCTGTCTGTCTGTCCTCACATGTGCGTCTGTCTGGCTATGCGCTCGAAAGTTATAGAGCGTACCTATGCGTGCGTTACGTCGAAAGAAAGCTTCCCTTACCGAAACGGTGGTAAGCGTATTTACGTTTCGGCCGGACGAAAATCGCGCCCGCGGTATCCGAAAAACGTTCAACATTCCACTCATTAGGATCTCATTATCCGCTCATTAGCAACAGAGTGACCTCGAGGTCGAACAATCGTACGCCGGGTTGCTGGCACGTGCGGCCGGGCCCTCCTACGGTCGAGTGACGGGACGATTGACCAATTCTGCGCTTTGGTGACCTGACGGTCGACCAATCGGTGCATGTGTTGGTGGGCCTTATCGTTCTCAACCGAGGTGAGTAGCCGCCATCTTGCTTCCATTCATTTTCCTGCTTTCTGCATCTTTCTTTTCAAATATACATTTCCAGCAAAATAAAATTGCTTTTTATGAAATTGTTTTAAAAAAACTTCATTCATTTGTAAATACTTTCTCTAACGTGAAGATTCTTTTTCCTACCTTTCCCCGTTTTTGTTAGGCCTCAAAGCCTGGGTCTTTCTTGCCCAGCCAGACCTGAGCTAGGTAATTGTCCCACGGCTTCTGCTAATCTCCTCACCCACCACCCCGCCACGTTACCCGGGGCAACGGCGTCAGCCACGAGGGTCACAAGGGTCAGGGTGCGCGCGCAGCAGGAGCAGCTGAGACGCGGCGTCTCTCTCTGTTCCCCGCTCAGTTCGGGCGGGAAGGGCGGGGCTCTCGGGAGTGCGGATCTCGGGCAGGGCTTGGTGAGCGGGAGGGCAGGGGGCCGGTGCTCGGGAGATCGGGCCTCCGGAGTTCGGTGCTTGGTTGGGGAGGGGGCGAGCCTCGGGGGGGGGGGCAACCTCGGGAGTTCGGGGGGGGGGTGGGGGGGGCGAGCCTCGGGGGGGGCGGGGATCAGGGGGCTCGGGGATTCCCCCCCCTCCCCTCCCCCCTTCTCCCCTCCCCTCCCCTTCCCCCCTTCCCCCTCCTCCCCCCTCCCCCTCCTCTTCCCCCCCTCTTCCCCCCTCCCCTTCCCCCCTCTTCCCCCTCTTCCCCGCTCTTCCCCCTCTTCCCCGCCCCTCTTCCCCCCCTCTTGCCCCCCCTCTTCCCCCACCCTCTTCCCCCCCTTCTCCCACCCTCTTACCCCCCTCTTCCCCCTCTCTTCTCCCCTCTTCCCCCCTCTTCCCCCCAGTCGCTCTCTCTCTTCCCCCAGTCACTCTCTCTCTTCCCCCCAGTCACTCTCTCTCTTCCCCCCAGTCGTCCTCTCTCTTCCCCCCCAGTCGTTCTCTTCCCCCGTCGCTCACTCTCTTCCCCCAGTCGCTCTCTCTCTTCCCCCCCAGTCCCTCTCTCTCTTCCCCCCCAGTCGCTCTCTCTCTTCCCCCCAGTCGCTCTCTCTCTTCCCCCCCAGTCGCGCTCTCTCTTCCCCCCAGTCGCTCTCTCTCGTCCCCCCCAGTCGCTCTCTCTCATCCCCCCCAGTCGCTCGCTGTCTTCCCCCCAGTCGCTCGCTCTCTTCCCCCCCAGTCGCTCGCTGTCTTCCCCTCCAGTCGCTCGCTCTCTTCCCCCCCAGTCGCTCTCTCTCTTCCCCCCCAGTTGCTCTCTCTCTTCCCCCCCAAGTCGCTCGCTCTCTTCCCCCCTGTCGCTCTCTCTCTTCCCCCCAGTCGCTCTCTCTCTTCCCCCCCCAGTCGCTCTCTCTCTTCCCCCCAGTCGCTCTCTCTCTTCCCCCCCAGTCGCTCTCTCTCTTCCCCCCCGTCGCTCTCTCTCTTCCCCCACAGTCGCTCTCTCTCTTCCCCCCGTCGCTCTCTCTCTTCCCCCCCAGCCACTCTCTCTCTTACCCCCCAGTCGCCCTCTCTCTTCCCCCCCAGTCGCCCTCTCTCTTCCCCCCCAGTCGCTCTCTCTCGTCCCCCCCAGTCGCTCTCTCTCGTCCCCCCCAGTCGCTCTCTCTCGTCCCCCCCAGTCGCTCGCTCTCTTCCCCCCAGTCGCTCGCTGTCTTCCCCCCCAGTCGCTCGCTCTCTTCCCCCCCAGTCGCTCGCTGTCTTCCCCTCCAGTCGCTCGCTCTCTTCCCCCCCAGTCGTTCGCTCTCTTCCCCCCCAGTTGCTCTCTCTCTTCCCCCCCAAGTCGCTCGCTCTCTTCCCCCCCAGTCGCTCTCTCTCTTCCCCCCAGTCGCTCTCTCTCTTCCCCCCCAGTCGCTCTCTCTCTTCCCCCCCGTCGCTCTCTCTCTTCCCCCACAGTCGCTCTCTCTCTTCCCCCCGCCGCTATCTCTCTTCCCCCCCAGTCACTCTCTCTCTTCCCCCCCAGTCACTCTCTCTCTTCCCCCCCAGTCGCCCTCTCTCTTCCCCCCCAGTCGCCCTCTCTCTTCCCCCCCCAGTCGCCCTCTCTCTTCCCCCCCAGTCGCCCTCTCTCTTCCCCCTCAGTCGCTCTCTCTCTTCCCCCCCAGTCGCTCTCTCTCTTCCCCCCCAGTCGCTCTCTCTCTTCCCCCCAGCCGCTCTCTCTCTTCCCCCCAGTCGCCCTCTCTCTTCCCCCCCCAGTCGCACTCTCTCTTCCCCCCTAGTCGCACTCTCTCTTCCCCCCCAGTCGCCCTCTCTCTTCCCCCCCAGTCGCCCTCTCTCTTCCCCCCCAGTCGCCCTCTTTATTCCCCCCCAGTCGCCCTCTCTCTTCCCCCCCAGTCGCTCTCTCTCTTCCCCCCAGTCGCCCTCTTTCTTCCCCCCCAGTCGCCCTCTCTCTTCCCCCCCAGTCGCTCTCTCTCTTCCCCCCCAGTCGCTCTCTCTCTTCCCCCCCAGTCGCTCTCTCTCTTCCCCCCCAGTCGCTCTCTCTCTTCCCCCCCAGTCGCTCTCTCTCTTCCCCCCCAGTCGCTCTCTCTCTTCCCCCCCAGTCGCTCTCTCTCTTCCCCCCCAGTCGCTCTCTCTCTTCACCCCCAGTCGCTCTCTCTCTTCCCCCCCAGTCGCTCTCTGTCTCTCTCTCTCTCTTCTAACAACAACATGCCCTCGAAAAAGCCTCGGCACCGCCGGGCACTCCAGATAGACTATCTATATATATAAATCGGTACATCTGCCCTTCTGTCCTTCAGTCCTTCTGTCTGTCTGTCTGTCATCGCGTGTGCGTCTGGCGGGCTATGCGCTCGAAAGTAACAAGGCGTACCTACGCGCGCGTTACCTCCAAAGAAAGCTTACGCTTCCGAGACGGTTTTAAGCGTATTTACGTTTCGGCCGGGCTAAAATCGTGCCCGCGGTATCCGAAAAACGTTCAACATTCCACTCATTAGCATCTCATTATCCGCTCATTAGCGACAGAGTGACCTCGAGGTCGAACAATCGTACGACGGGTTGCTGGCACGTGCGGCCAGGCCCTCCTACGGTCGAGTGACGGGACGATTGACCAATCCTGCGTTTTGGTGACCTGACGGTCGACCAATCGGTGCAAGTGTGGGCGGGCCTTATCGTTCTCAACCGAGGTGAGTAGCCGCCATCTTGCTTCCATTCATTTTCCTGCTTTCTGCATCTTTCTTTTGAAATATACATTTCCAGCAAAATAATATTGCTTTTATTAAATTGTTTTAAAAAAAACTTCATTCATTTGTAAATACTTTCTCTAACGTTAAGATTCTTTTTCCTACCTTTCCCCGTTTTTGTTAGGCCTCAAAGCCTGGGTATTTCTTGCCCAGCCAGACCCGAGCTAGGTAATTGTCCCACGGCTTCTGCTAATCTCCTCACCCACCCCCCCGCCACGTTACCCGGGGCAACGGCGTCAGCCACGAGGGTCACAAGGGTCAGGGTGCGCGCGCAGCAGGAGCAGCTGAGACGCGGCGTCTCTCTTTGTTCCCCGCTCAGCTCGGGCGGGTGGGGCGGGGCTCTCGGGAGTGCAGATCTCGGGGAGGGCTTGGTGAGCGGGAGGGCAGGGGACCGGTGCTCGGGAGATCGGGCCTCCGGAGTTCGGTACTTGGTTGGGGAGGGGGCGAGCCTCGGGGGGGGGCAACCTCGGGAGTTCGGGGGGGGTGGTGGGGTGAGCCTCGGGGGGGGCGGGGATCAGGGGGCTCGGGGACTCCCCCCTCCCCTCCCACCTTCTCCCCTCCCCTCCCCTTCCCCCCTTCCCCTCCTCCCCCTCCCCCTCCTCTTCCCCCCCTCTTCCCCCTCCCCTTCCCACCTCTTACCCCCTCTTCCCCCCTCTTCCCCGCTCTTCCCCCCTCTTCCCCTCCCCTCTTCCCCCCGTCTACCCCCCTCTTCCCCCACTCTCTTCCCCCCCTTCTCCCACCCTCTTACCCCCCCTCTTCCCCCCCTCTTCTCCCCCCCTCTTCCCCCCTCTTCCCCCCAGTCGCTCTCTCTCTTCCCCCCAGTCACTCTCTCTCTTCCCCCCAGTCGCTCTCTCTCTTCCCCCCAGTCGCCCTCTCTCTTCCCCCCAGTCGTTCTCTTTCTTCCCCCGTCGCTCACTCTCTTCCCCCAGTCGCTCTCTCTCTTCCCCCCCAGTCCCTCTCTCTCTTCCCCCCCAGTCGCTCTCTCTCTTCCCCCCAGTCGCTCTCTCTCTTCCCCCCAGTCGCGCTCTCTCTTCCCCCCAAGTCGCTCTCTCTCGTCCCCCCCAGTCGCTCTCTCTCGTCCCCCCCAGTCGCTCGCTCTCTTCCCCCCCAGTCGCTCGCTCTCTTCCCCACCAGTCGCTCGCTCTCTTCCCCCCCAGTCGCTCGCTGTCTTCCCCTCCAGTCGCTCGCTCTCTTCCCCCCAGTCGCTCTCTCTCTTCCCCCCCAGTTGCTCTCTCTCTTCCCCCCCAGTCGCTCTCTCTCTTCCCCCCCAGTCGCTCTCTCTCTTCTCCCCCAGTCGCTCTCTCTCTTCCCCCCAGTCGCTCTCTCTCTTCCCCCCCAGTCGCTCTCTCTCTTCCCCCCCGTCGCTCTCTCCCTTCCCCCACAGTCGCTCTCTCTCTTCCCCCGTCGCTCTCTCTCTCCCCCCCAGTCACTCTCTCTCTTCCCCCCAGTCATTCTCTCTCTTCCCCCCCAGTCGCCCTCTCTCTTCCCCCCCAGTCACCCTCTCTCTTCCCCCCCCAGTCGCCCTCTTTCTTCCCCCCCAGTCGCTCTCTCTCTTCCCCCCCAGTCGCTCTCCCTCTTCCCCCCGTCGCGCTGTCTCTTCCCCCCCAGTCGCTCTCCCTCTATCCCCCCAGTCGATCTCTCTCTTCCCCCCCGTCACTCTCTCTCTTTCCCCCCCAGTCGCTCTCTCTCTTCCCCCCAGTCGCGCTCTCTCTTCCCCCCCAGTCGCGCTCTCTCTCTCTTCCAACAACAACATGCCCTCGAAAAAGCCTCGGCACCGCCGGGCACTCCAGCTAGTCTATCTATATATATAAATGATACTTCTTTCTGTCTGTCTGTCTGTCTATCTGTCTGTCTATCTGTCTGTCTATCTGTCTGTCTGTCCTCACGTGTGCGTCTGTCTGGCTATGCGCTCGAAAGTTATAGAGCGTACCTACGCGTGCGTTACGTCGAAAGAAAGCTTCCCTTTCCAAAACGGTGGTAAGCGTACTTACGTTTCGGCCGGACGAAAAACGCGCCCGCGGTATCCGAAAAACGTTCAACATTCCACTCATTAGCATCTCATTATCCGCTCATTAGGGACAGAGTGACCTCGAGGTCGAACAATCGTACGCCGGGTTGCTGGCACGTGCGGCCAGGCCCTCCTACGGTCGAGTGACGGGACGATTGACCAATTCTGCGCTTTGGTGACCTGACGGTCGACCAATCGGTGCATGTGTTGGCGGGCCTTATCGTTCTCAACCGAGGTGAGTAGCCGCCATCTTGCTTCCATTCATTTTCCTGCTTTCTGCATCTTTCTTTTCAAATATACATTTCCAGCAAAATAAAATTGCTTTTATTAAATTGTTTCAAAAAAAACTTCATTCATTTGTAAATACTTTCTCTAACGTGAAGATTCTTTTTCCTACCTTTCCCCGTTTTTGTTAGGCCTCAAAGCCTGGGTCTTTCTTGCCCAGCCAGACCCGAGCTAGGTAATTGTCCCACGGCTTCTGCTAATCTCCTCACCCACCCCCCCGCCACGTTACCCGGGGCAACGGCGTCAGCCACGAGGGTCACAAGGGTCAGGGTGCGCACGCAGCAGGAGCAGCTGAGACGCGGCGTCTCTCTCTGTTCCCCACTCAGCTCGGGCGGGAAGGGCGGGGCTCTCGGGAGTGCGGATCTCGGGCAGGGCTTGGTGAGCGGGAGGGCAGGGGGCCGGTGCTCGGGAGATCGGGCCTCCGGAGTTCGGTGCTTGGTTGGGGAGGGGGCGAGCCTCGGGGGGGGGCAACCTCGGGAGTTCGGGGGGGGTGGGGGGGCGAGCCTCGGGGGGGGCGGGGATCAGGGGGCTCGGGGACCCCCCCCTCCCCCCCTTCTCCCCTCCCCTCCCCTTCCCCCCTTCCCCCTCCTCCCCCTCCCCCTCCTCTTCCCCCCCTCTTCCCCCCTCCCCTTCCCCCCTCTTACCCCCCTCTTCCCCCCTCTTCCCCGCTCTTCCCCCCTCTTCCCCTCCCCTCTTCCCCCCCTCTTCCCCCCCTCTTCCCCCACCCTCTTCCACCCCTTCTCCCACTCTCTTACCCCCCCTCTTCCCCCCTCTTCTCCCCCCCTCTTCCCCCCTCTTCCCCCCAGTCGCTCTCTCTCTTCCCCCCAGTCACTCTCTCTCTTCCCCCCCAGTCGCTCTCTCTCTTCCCCCCAGTCGCCCTCTCTCTTCCCCCCCAGTCGTTCTCTCTCTTCCCCCGTCGCTCACTCTCTTCCCCCAGTCGCTCTCTCTCTTCCCCCCCAGTCCCTCTCTCTCTTCCCCCCCAGTCGCTCTCTCTCTTCCCTCCAGTCGCTCTCTCTCTTCCCCCTCAGTCGCGCACTCTCTTCCCCCCCAGTCGCTCTCTCTCGTCCCCCCCAGTCGCTCGCTCTCTTCCCCCCCAGTCGCTCGCTGTCTTCCCCCCCAGTCGCTCGCTCTCTTCCCCCCCAGTCGCTCGCTGTCTTCCCCTCCAGTCGCTCGCTCTCTTCCCCCCCAGTCGCTCTCTCTCTTCCCCCCCAGTTGCTCTCTCTCTTCCCCCCCAAGTCGCTCGCTCTCTTCCCCCCTGTCGCTCTCTCTCTTCCCCCCCAGTCGCTCTCTCTCTTCCCCCCCAGTCGCTCTCTCTCTTCCCCCAGTCGCTCTCTCTCTTCCCCCCAGTCGCTCTCTCTCTTCCCCCCCGTCGCTCTCTCTCTTCCCCCACAGTCGCTCTCTCTCTTCCCCCCGTCGCTCTCTCTCTTCCCCCCCAGTCACTCTCTCTCTTCCCCCCCAGTCACTCTCTCTCTTCCCCCCCAGTCGCCCTCTCTCTTCCCCCCCCCAGTCGCCCTCTCTCTTCCCCCCCCAGTCGCCCTCTCTCTTCCCCCTCAGTCGCTCTCTCTCTTCCCCCCCAGTCGCTCTCTCTCTTCCCCCCGTCGCTCTCTCTCTTCCCCCCAGCCGCTCTCTCTCTTCCCCCCCAGTCGCCCTCTCCCTTCCCCCCCAGTCGCACTCTCTCTTCCCCCCCAGTCGCACTCTCTCTTCCCCCCCCAGTCACTCTCTCTCTTCCCCCCCCAGTCGCTCTCTCTCTTCCAACAACAGCATGCCCTCGAAAAAGCCTCGGCACCGCCGGGCACTCCAGCTAGTCTATATATATAAATAAAAGGTTCTGTCTGTCTGTCTGTCTGTCTGTCTGTCTGTCCTTTGGTGTGTCTGTCCGGCTATACACTCGAAAGTTGTAGAGTGTACCTACACGTGCGTTACGTCCAAAGAAAGCTTACCATTCCAGGACGGTCGTAAGCGTATTTACTTTTCGCTCTGACAAAAATTGTTCGCGCGTTATGCAAAAAACCTTCAAAATTCCACTCATTATCCGCTCATTAGCATTGATTGACTGACGTCAAGGTCGACCAATCCTGTGCCGTCATGATTGACTAATCCTACAGTTCAGTCACCTGATGGATGACCAATCGCTGCGTCTGTGGGCGGGACTAATGATTTTCAACTACTTCCACCTCAAAATCTGCTAATCCAGCTTCGAAAAAGTTAGTATCTCTTTTAAAAATAACATAAGATTTACCAAAAACGTTTTATAAGTACTTTCACTTTCATCTTTGAAGGTATTAAAAGGTAGAAATGTTGCCCTGCAGCAGATTCACAGAGGGACAGATAGACAGGGCCGAAAGCCTCGGACTCGATTTAAACTGCCCGGCCCAAAACAGCCCTTGGCATCACCGGGCTCCCCCAGCTAGTATGAAATACAGTATATGGGCATGAAACAGCATGGAAACGCTGATGGGCTATCATGCCTGCCACTGCCTACTGCGGAGGAAGTACCAGCAGTGGACCCTGTCGAAATATTTTATTCAACCATAATTGAACGCTTGCCAGTAACTAACGCGGATATAGAGAAGGAGACCCGAAATGATCCGACACTGTCTCGGGTATATGATTTGACGGTGAAGGGATGGCCAACACATGGCGACTCACTGTTGCCAGCATTCTCATCCAGAAGAGAACAGCTGTCAGTATGCCAGGGGACAGCGATGTGTGGATCCCGAGTGGTAATTCCACCCAAGTTAAGAGAGAGAGTGCTCACTGAGCTTCACGAGGGCCATCTGGGAGGGGTGAAAATGAAAAGCCTTGCTAGGGCTTATGTGTGGTGGCCGGGGATCGATCAACAAATCGAGGACCTAACAAAGAGCTGCTCAGGATGCCAGAAGGTCCAAAATGCACCACCACATGCCCCTCTACACCCATGGGAGTGGCCCTGCTCTCCATGGCAACGGGTGCATATTGACTTTGCTGGTCCATTCATGGACTCAATGTTCTTAATAGCAGCGGATGCACACTCGAAATGGCCTGAGGTGATCAAAATGTCTTCCACCACTACGAAGAAAACGATTGCAGTCCTACGGACCATATTTGCCAGGAACGGCTTGCCAGAGCAGATTTGCTCTGATAACGGACCACAGTTTGTGTCCGAAGAGTTTCGGAAATTTATGAGAAGGAATGGGGTAAGGCATTACACATCCGCCCCGTATCATCCAGCTACAAATGGATTGGCTGAGAGGTTCGTACAAACCTTTAAAAAGGCAATAAGGGCCATGTGCGATGACGACATTCCACTGCAGCATAAGGTGGACAATTTCCTGTTAGCCTACAGAAATGCGACACATGCAGTTACCAACCAGCCATGATGTTCTTTAACCGAAGGTTGAGATCTCGTCTGGATTTGCTCAGACCAAATGTGCGAAGAAATGTTGAGAATAAGCAATTCCAGCACATCAATGAGAAGCCGACAAGGAGCTTCAATGTAGGACAACCAGTCTTGGCCCGCGACTACCGAACAGAGAAATGGCAACCCGGAACGATATGCACACGGCAGGGGCCACTAATGTACACAGTGGATGTTGGGGAGAACATTGTGAGATGCCATGTCGACCAGATCCTAGCGTCACAGGAACGAGTCAACCCCATGTCTCGCGTACCTGGTGATGAATTCGACATACCGGTAGTGTCTACCCCAGAAACAGTAGCATCGGAAGCTGATGAACTAACCGACGACAGGGGGCCAGAATCGCCTCCACACCAAGAGCAAGACACTCAGGAAAGGCGCTATCCAGAAAGGATCAGGAAGCCGCCCCAAAGACTGAATTTATAAATGGACTATTTCAGATAATGTGCATGTTAAAAGTGTTAACTGTTAAATGAATGTTATGGTACTGTTAATCTAAAAGGGGAGGAATTGTAGTGTATGTACCTTTAAGAGGAGAACTACTTTTACAGCTCCTGTATACTGTAGTACCGGCAGTGACCACACCTGTATATAAACCCTGTGTAGTGATCTGTACTGTTAGTCTTTAGACTACCCTCATCCAGTAAACACCTGTTGATTGTTAATCTGCAGTCTCCGTCTATTTATTGAAGAACACCATACCTTAAGATTCACGGATTTAACAGAAACGATTCAGGAACATTCACTACTGATTTGGGGGAAGAAAACAGCAATGATTTGAAAGAGCGAGGTGATTTACTTTCTCTGTTACCTTACACTGTACGCAGAGCCCGAGAATGGCCTCTCCCTTCCCCCATTCACTCCATGTTCCGGAACTAGTTCCCGCTCCAATCTGTCTCTTACAAAGAGCCCCCGGTTGCCGCTAAACTTACCCCGACTCAAAGCCCATCTGTGGACACAGTCCCAATGCGATGTGCTGCTGTGAGGAGGCTGCTGTTTGCTCCCTTACTCGGGCCCGTGATATCTCCGCTCCCTGATGTGTTCAGCGATCATCAGCCGAGCACAGAGGAAACAGCCCCCGCTGGCAAAGCTGGGGGAGGGGAGCTCGCAGGGCCCTTCCTGTCACTTTCAACACTGTGTGGAGAGGGGGAGGAGCAGGCAAGTGTTTATCACGCATGCTCAGACCTGTCTTCCTGACCCTCAAATTAAATAAAGCAACAACAACAAAAACTTGAATCTATATAGTGCCTTTAACGAAATATATAATCCCAAGGAGCTTGAAAGGAGGCTTATCAAAGAAACATTGACACCGAGACTGATAAGGAGATATTAGGATAGGAGGAAGCGACTCTGGACATACGTCAGTTGCTGCGGTGAGTGTAAGAGCGACTGGAATCCTGTCCCTTAGAGCGATTTGTTTCCCCAATACTGTATGGAACAATGGAGAGGAACAGGCTCTGTCAATCTCTGACACTGAACTACTGGTGAGTGCGGAGTTTAATCGGTCTCTGCCTGTCTCCGCTGGGTGAGCCGCCGACAGATAAGAGACAAGTTCCCGGGCCTGTGCGAATGTCACCCCCTGTGTCTGTCTCTGTGCCTTGTGTACAGTATCAATCCCCAGTCCCTCTATCCCCCAGCCCTGCCTGTTATATCTGGATCAATGCTGAACCTCTCAGTTTTCGGCCTATTGAAACTGAGTTCAAGGCACGTGTGGTGAACAGAATGTCTCACTATTTCTGTGAATAATTCTATCATCTAAAAGCAGGCTAGGATCCACACAGCCAAACTGTGACACGTTCCTGCCCCTAAATCTCAGTAACAGAGAGTGCGTCAACCGCTTGACTCAGAGTATGTACTTTAAGACTGATACAGACTCTCTCGCTCTCTGGTTGCTGTCTCTGTGTGTTGATAATTGAATGCATTGAACACCGGTTGCTCTGTTCTATTCCTCAGTTTCGGAGGAGAGAGAGAGAGAGGCTAGAGGGACAGTGAGCTCACAATTTCTACTTTCCTATAAATCAAATATATTTCTGACTGCGAACAATATAATCCCTTCAAACCAGATATGAGTGAACACAGCCACAGCTGTGATTGGCTCCTGCCCCTGAATCTGGGGAACAGACACTGAGGAGCGCCGGCCTCAGAGTGTATAACACTGACTGAGCTGGGAAACTCCAACCAACCCCGAGAATCGGCAGCACAGGCCGAGCGGAGAGGAAAACCTGTCCTGTGAACAGTAAATGTGGGAACAGATTGTGCTGTGAATGAGCAGAGTGAACATTGTGTCAGTGAGAGTGTGTTAAAGGGGCGGGTGGGTTAGACTAATGTCACTGTGTTTGTGTGTCCGCTCTCATCGCCGGATTTCAGAGACCCTCTTGTGTAAAATTCAAAGATTTCCCTGTCATAGGATTGCCCTGCACCCCCTGTTCAGCCCTGCAGTGGGAATTAAACGTAAACTTTTAGTTGATTTCAAATTTCAGCCGAGAAACAGAAAACATGTTGACAATCGGGTGAGAGAGCGCGATCAGTGCAGCAAAGAAACGGCTTTAAATCGAAATTGCTGTCTTGAATTCTGATGAAACTTTCTTGGAAGCAGATATCCCGGTCTTCGAGACAGAAAGAGGCCAGTCTGGGAATCTGGAGTGCCTGAGTTTAAATGGAATCGGAGAGTTAATGAGGACAGAGAAACACAGAGAGGCTGGAGGGGCCGAGAGCTGACAGCAGGATGTCTCCGCCCCGTCCGCTCGCTGTCTATAAGTGGCTCTGTGCCGCCGCCTCTCGTTTCATTTCTGACCCAGCTCTGACTGTCAGAGAGATTTTCTACAGAGTCGCGAACATGACTGAGACTGCAGCCGCCGAAATGGCTCCTCCTGCCGCCGCCGCTCAAACCAAGTCTCCCAGCAAGAAGAAGAAGGCGGCTCCCCGCTCCAAGCCAGCCGGTCCCACGTTGGGCGAGCAGATCCTCAAGGTCGTGGCGAGTGGCAGCGATCGCAAGGGGATGTCGCTGGTGGCGATAAAGAAGGCTCTGGCTGCCAACGGCGTCGATGTGCAGAAGTTCCGGTCTCAGAACTATTTAAGTATCAAGAGGAAAGTGGAAAACGGCTCCCTGGAGCAGACCAAGGGCGTGGGCACCGCGGGCTCCTTCAGGCTCGCTAAGAAGGAATCCCAGCGGAAAGAGGGAAAGAAGGTGAAGAAACCAGCAGCCAAGAAATCTGCAGTAAAGAAACCAGCAGCCAAGAAATCTCCAGCCAAGAAACCAGCAGCCAAGAAATCTGCAGTAAAGAAACCAGCAGCCAAGAAATCTCCAGCCAAGAAAACGAGCAGCCAAGAAATCTCCAGCCAAGAAAACGAGCACCAAGAAGGCAGCAACGTCACAAAAGAAAGCGAAAGCGGCGGCTGGGAAGAAGGCGGCGGTGAAGAAGCCCAAGAGCCCCAAGAAGGCCACAGGTGGAATGATGAAGGCGGCCAAGAAGGTGGAAAAACCCAAGGCCAAGCCCAAATCAGCAAAGTCTCAGAAAGCAGCACCCAAAAGAAAAGAAAATAGACAACTTGTAAACATCTGAACCCAAAGGCTCTTTTCAGAGCCACCCACGTCTTTCCAAAAAGAGCTGATCGCGGAATCAAATGATCCATGTCCTGGGGCCGGGCTCAGACTCCCGATTGAAAACATTTCTAATGAACCCCGGCTCCCTGGTGATTCGCTGCACCCACCCCTCCCCCAGTGTCTGCAATAAAACACAGAGAATGGGATGTCCGGGCCAGGCCTCACTCTAACTGGGGGGGTGGGGGTGTTCGGCTCCAGTCTCAGTTCAGGGTCATTTTCAGTTCACAGGTCCAGGGTGAGAGTCTCTGTGAGACTCTGGCACTGGCGGAGATACCCCGCATCACAACTCGAACCCCAACACATGAGATTCTCCAAATCAGCTGAAATAAGGTGTTTATAAACTGCTGAACCCATCAGTGAGGGAAGTGTGGGGAGATGGAATAAGGTCAGAGATTGACATGGAAGGAGACAGGTCGACTTGTGATCGAAGGGACAATATACAGGCGGGAATATTACTGATTGTTAATTGTAATGGGATCTTATATAAAAAGCTGGTTTCAGGAAACCCTTGAATATGAAGTCCGAGTCTGTAAGGGTTTGTGCGGAGCGCTGTGTTTCGGTTCTACTGTCGAAAAACGGTTTGAAATTGGCGGTAGAAAAAAGCTGGAGTTGGAAAAAAAGATCAGAGGCCGCTCACTGCTCTGTCTGTCACACTTGAAACTGTCTCCTCCCCTCCCCACCTCTCTCTATTTAATCTCTCACTCTGTCTCCTCCCCTCCTGCCTCTCTCTGTTTAATCTCTCACTCTGTCTCCTCCCCTCCCCACCTCTCTCACTCTGCTTTCTCAGTCAGGTCGGAGTCGGCTGTGTATAAGAGCAGCCAGAAGCAATTAGTTTCTCATTCAGCAGCAGTTTGATTGAAGAATGGTCATGTTTGGCAGAGGTAAAGGAGGCAAAGGACTGGGGAAAGGCAGAGCCAAGCGGCATCGTAAAGTGCTCCGTGACAACATCCAGGGCACCACCAAACCAGCCATCCGCCGCCCGACTCGCCGTGGCGGTGTTAAGCGGATCTTGGGTCTGATCTACGAGGAGACCCGCGGGGTGCTGAAGGTTTTCCTGGAGAATGTCATCAGGGATGCGGTCACCTACACTGAGCACGCCAAGCGCAAGACGGTCACTGCCATGGATGTGGTGTTCGCTCTGAAACGGCAGGGCCGCACTCTCTATGGATTCGGCGGCTGAACAACTCAACTGTTTCTACCAAACACAACACAAAGGCTCTTCTAAGAGCCACCCACCACCTCACAGAGAGAGCAGTGACCTGGGAGCGGTAGCGGGTTTAGATTGTGGTCAGAAATAGATTGTGGTCAGAAATATTAGAAACGGATTGCGCTGCGTTGTGGATTTTGGAATCTCCAAATTTAGCTTTCGGTTGCACCAGGGTTCTGGAGAGGTTTATTTGCCCAGACGGCACATTACCTCCTCAGTGAAAAGCCACATCACATTACACATTTGTTCATTTTGTTGTTATACTGTAATGATTATAATTGTAATAATTAGCAGGTTGTTAGGCCTTTTGTTCTGTTATTCTGAGTTCACCGTCACACATTCCTGGCACTGTTCTCTGAACAGGTTTAATTTTTCAGCCTCTTATCTGTAACGGGCAGCAATAAGTCTCCATTCAGCAATCTAAAATGTGCTGAGTATCAGATCGCTGACTGCACAGTTACCCAATGACAGATTATTGGCCAAGCCCTTCTCACAGGCTCCACGGGGACAGAGAGAAGCGACTGAATTCTGATCCTCTCCCCTGAAAGCGGCGGCTAACGTCACAATGGGACGGGCGGAGGGAAATTCTGAATGGGTTGGAGAGGAGAGGGAGAGGAATCGAGTGGAAGAGCGGGAGATTGGCGCGGGTCCCTTTCCCCGCTCCTGTCAGCATCAACAGCCCAGAGTGCGGGCAGTGGGAAGGGCCCTAAAGCACCAAGCCCAGGAAGGTACATTTAAAACATTCAATGATTCTGGCAATGATCGTCTCAATATGTGCAAAATAAAATCAATTCGTGTCTAAATGGCTATTTCCTGCTCTAAAATTGGCGGGCTTTTTGAAATGGGTGATTAATCACAGCTCAGCCAATCGGGGCCTGAGTTTCCAGCGTTTCATTGATTGGTCAGAGTTGGGTTTAAAGTGGGTAGGCGCCGGTCTGCAGCCAATCACTGCTCGGGGCGGTCCCTTACTGAGCATAACAAGGCGGACACACAGCAGACTCCGCATTTACAGTCTGTGTGTTCCAGATTGTGCTGAGATCGGTTCAGAAAATGGCCAGGACAAAGCAGACAGCGCGCAAATCCACCGGAGGGAAAGCTCCTCGCAAACAGCTGGCGACCAAAGCGGCCAGGAAGAGCGCTCCAGCCACGGGCGGAGTGAAGAAACCCCATCGCTACAGACCCGGCACTGTGGCTCTGAGGGAGATCCGCCGCTACCAGAAATCCACCGAGCTGCTGATCCGCAAACTGCCCTTCCAGCGCCTGGTGCGGGAGATCGCTCAGGACTTCAAGACCGACCTGCGCTTCCAGAGCTCGGCCATCATGGCCCTGCAGGAGGCCAGCGAGGCTTACCTGGTGGGGCTCTTTGAGGACACCAACCTGTGCGCCATCCACGCCAAGCGAGTCACCATCATGCCCAAAGACATCCAGCTGGCCCGCCGCATCCGCGGGGAGCGCGCCTAAACTCACCCTGCCCGGCTCCAGACTTTAACACCAGATACAACAACGGCTCTTTTAAGAGCCACCAAATCAGCAAAGGAAAGAGCTGCGATCGCCCCAAGGCAAACTGGACTACACATCGTGCAGGTCTTGCAGTGTTCATGTAATTGGGATTTATAAAGTGGGGGCAGTGAATGTCTGGGTATGGTCTACGTTTAAATGTGAGTGATCTGCCCAGTAAACTGACTGCACCCGCCCAGTAGGAAACTATAAGTGGGAGCACTGATCCAACTCCACATACCGGGATTGATCATCGAGAGAGAACGAGGTGCCTGAAGTCTGAAGCTCACTTTTAAAATCAACTCAATGTGGGGAGAGGTAGTTACTATTTGGAGTATTTTAGATTAACCAGAGCTGTAATTCTGGTTCGATGCTGTCTGCAAATTAAAAGGGGGAAAGTTAGTATGGATCAATGTGCTCAGGATGTATATGGAATTATTGGCCCAATAAGGAACGGTTAGCCCATCAACCGCTCACTGGCTTTTTAATCGTTTCTTAACATGCGTTCATATTCGGCTCTCCCAATGTGTTCAATGAGGCCCAGTCTCACGTTAAGTTTCCGTGTGTTTTGTTTTTCTCTGAAGCCAGTCCCCCTCTGTATTGAATCGCTGATCTGAATATTCGGTAACAACAAACCCGCTGTAGTGTTTGTGGATTTACAGTTCTACATGTCCTGTTTATAAACGAGAATGGCTGAACAGTAAACAACCCTTTCACAGATAAAGTGGGTGGCTCTGAAAAGAGCCTTTGGGTTATTGGATTGAATCTTGTCCGCTTTACTTGCTCTTGGAGCTGACAGTGCTGGTTTTCTTGGGCAGCAGTACCGCCTGGCTATTAGGCAGCACCCCGCCCTGAGCGATGGTCACCTTTCCCAGCAGCTTGTTGAGCTCCTCGTCATTGCAGATGGCCAGCTGCAGGTGTCTGGGGATGATGCGGGTCTTCTTGTTGTCGCGGGCCGCGTTGCCGGCCAGCTCCAGGATTTCAGCGGTCAGATACTCGAGCACAGCAGCCATGTAGACCGGAGCTCCAGCACCCACACGCTCAGCGTAGTTGCCCTTTTGGAGGAGCCTGTGAACCCGGCCCACAGGGAACTGCAGTCCGGCCCGGGATGAGCGGGACTTATCCTTGGCCCGAGGTTTACCGCCGGTTTTTCCTCTTCCAGATGTTTTCCGGTTCAGCGAAAGAATGAAAGTCTCCTCCCACATCTGCCATTCTTATACATTCTGGAGGAATGCAGACAGCCTTCTTGTGATTGGTCTCTCTGTGGTGAATTTCATTGGTGTTTTCCGGTGACCAATCACAGTCTGCTTTTCCCGCCAATGAAAAGAGGGGGAAAATAACTGTACTCAACGATTTTTTTAATTCAAAAAGCCCGCCAATATTTTCCTAAACGAGCGAATTAAATTAATAAATCACCATAAGCCAAAGACTTGAACAATTTTATAAAATTCATTTTATCTTATTTCTTCTGCAAATTCTAGGCTGTTACAATCAGGATTAATTTCGGGTTCAATATTGAGTTTACACGGCCCGGATTAAATTCCCAACGGGAGACATTCCAGCTCAATCTGTGTAAAAGTGAGGATTCAGATTATCGATCGATCCTTTGCACAGGCGCTGCTGCGGGAGTGAAACCAGAAATGGGATTCCTGCTGTGAGAAGAGAAGAGGGACAGAGTGTTCAAACTGCCCCGTTCTAATCTCTAACAACTCCCATTCTGGGTTGTTACAATGCAGCAAATCTCCGGTTGATAAACGGATGGACTCCCAACTTGCTTCGGAAAAATGCAAAGGTCTTGACAGAGAACGAGGTGACTGAAATCGGAATCTCACCCCTAAAACAAGATTTTAATTAGTCGGCTGGCGCTGCAAATAAACGGCTCTGAGAGCAAAGGGAAAGTGCGACCAAGGACCGTGTTTGTGTTTTAGTGGGCGGGAAATACAACATCGACGCTAAGGGCAATCCAGTCAATGAAACTGCTTATCTGAGAACTAAAAACTACATCTACAGCTGGAACTTCAAACGTTCTTAAACACACTTGTTAAGAAAATAATTACAGTAAATTGAATCTACAATGCGATGCGTTGTGTAGCTCTTTCAGAGAGATAGTGGGTGGCTCTTAAAAGAGCCGTTGTGTTTGGAGTTTGTTCTTTCAGGACAGTGTGGAGTTTTACTTGGAGCTGGTGTATTTGGTCACCGCCTTTGTCCCTTCCGACATGGCGTGCTTGGCCAGCTCCCCGGGCAGCAGCAGGCGCACGGCGGTCTGGATCTCCCGGGAGCTGATGGTGTGCCGCTTGTTGTAATGGGCCAGGCGGGAAGCCTCACCCGCGATGCGCTCGAAAATATCGTTCACAAACGAGTTCATGATGCTCATGGCCTTGGAGGAGATGCCGGTGTCGGGGTGAACCTGCTTCATCACTTTGTAGATGTAGATGGAGTAACTCTCCTTCCTCGACCTTCTGCGCTTCTTGCCGCCCTTCGCTGCCGGTTTAGTAACGGTTTTCTTGGAGCCCTTCTTAGCAGCTTTTTTCTTTTCATCCACCATTCTTAAACTCGATTTCAGAAACAAAATGACGCAAACCCGCTCCGCGCTCAGAATATAGAGGCAGCCCCACAGTCCTATGCTAATGAGGGATGGGTGAAGGCAATGATTGTGATTGGCTGGTTAGGAATGATGTCTGTTGTGTATGTAATATGTGTGTTACTTTGAACCTATGGACAGGACTGCACTACTTGTAGGGCGTAGTGATACGCAGTACCACTCCTGGCCATAGGGGTATAAATAGTACTGTGGGTACTGATCTCCCCTCAGTTCCCGCCTGTGGGCATGAAGTGAAGAACTACGTATAGTCCCTACCTCCAACCAGTAAAGACCTGTTTGAGTTATACGTTTAAGTCTTTGTGTTAATTGTTCAATACAATACACATACTTAACAATGTCAATTTCCATTCTTCTGCATATCTCTGATTGGCTTCTTTATGTATCCAATCAGATTGAGTGTTTGCCACCAGCACGCCCCCTGCAGTCAGAAAGGTCATTGCAAGTGCGTGTGTGACATCTGCCCATTCACCATTTCCCAGACCATTTTCCAGGGCCGCAAACACTCCTTCCGGACGGGACAGACATTTAGATAGACTTCCTCCAATTTGTGCACTATATTCACGCATTGCGGTGTGGTCTCCGCCACTTTAGTTCTGCATCTGCCAATCTCTAATACTGTGTGTGTGGGGATAGTTCTGTATCACTCAGTCTCTGGTGATTTATGTAAGTGTAGGAATCATTCTCAATCTCAGTCTCTGTTACCGTATGTGAGTGTGGAATCCTTTAGTTTCCTGTCCGTCACTTTTTTTTTATTCGTTCATGGGATGTGGGCATCGCTGGCAAGGCCAGCATTTATTGCCCATCCCTAATTGCCCTTTGAGAAGTTTGTGGTGAGACAGGTTCTTGAACCGCTGCAGTCCGTGTGGTGAAGGTACTCCCACAGTGCTGTTAGGGAGGGAGTTCCAGGATTTTGACCCAGCGACGATGAAGGAGCGGCGATAGAATAGACAGTGCTTGATGGCTGGCGCGGACACGATGGGCTGAAGGGCCTCTTTCTGTGCTGTATAACTCTATGACTCTATGGCTATGACTAAGTATCAGGGTGGGATTCTATCTTGTACCGTGTGTCAGTGTTGGTATTGATTCTGAATCTGTCATTTTCTGGTAGAGTGCGAGTCTGAGATTCATTCTACATCTGCCTGTCACTAGGACGGTGTGGAAGTCTGAGATTCATTCTACATCTGTCAGTCTCTGGTACTGATTGTGAGTGTGGGAGTCATTCTGGATCTGTCAGTCTCTGGTACTGATTGTGAGTGTGTGAGTCATTCTGTATCTGTCAGTCTCTGGTACTGATTGTGAGTGTGGGAGTCATTCTGTATCTGTCAGTCTCTGGTACTGTGTGTGAGTGTGGGAGTCATTCTGGATCTGTCAGTCTCTGGTACTGTATGTTAGTGTCCAACTAGTTCTGAATCAGTCTATCTCTTGTACTGTCTTTCAGCGAAGTATTCTGCATGAATCTGCTACTCACTCGGATTATGAAAGTGGGAATCGTACTGCATTTATCAGTCTCTGCTACTTGATGTTAGTTTGAGATTAATTCCATTTCTGCTAGTACCTGGTACTGTATGTGAGTGTGGGAGTAAATCTACCTGTAAATCAATTGTACTGCATGTAATTGTGGCCTCATTCTGTATCTGTCAGGCCCTCTGATGCACTGTCTGTCAGTCTCTGTTCTGTATGTGTGTGCTAGAGTATTATATATCTGTCAATCTCTGGTCCTGTATGTGAGAGTGAGATTCATTTTGCACCAATCAGTCTTTAATGTGGGGTTCACTTTGTCTCTATCATTTGCTGGTACTGTGTACGAGTGTGGATTAATTCTGGGTCTGTCACCGTCTGATAATCTGTGTCTGTGTCAGAGAAATGTGCAAATAATAGGGTAGTAATCATGGGGGATTTCAACTTCCCCAATATTAACTGGGATAGTCAGAGTGTGAAAGGCTTAGAGGGTGCAGTATTCTTAAAGTGCATCCAGGAGAGCTTTTTGAGCCAGCATGTAGAAAGTCCTACAAGAGAGGGGGCGGTACTGGACCTAATTCTAGGGAATGTGGCCGGGCAAGTGGTGGAAGTGTTAGTAGGTGAGCACTTTGGTGACAGTGACCATAATTCGGTGAGATTTAAGGTAGTCATGGAAAAGGACAGAGATGGACCGGAAATAAAGGTTCTAAATTGGGGGAAGGCCGATTTTAATATGATAAGGCAGGATCTGGCCAAAGTGGACTGGGATCAGCTACTTGTAGGAAAATCCACATCGGAGCAATGGGAGTCTTTCAGAAAGGAAATTGAGAGAGTACAATGGCAACATGTTCCCGTAAAGATCAAGGGTGGGACCAACAAGCCCAGGGAACCTTGGATGTCAAGGGATATACGAGAATTGATTAGGAAAGAAAGGGGGGCTTTTGGCAGATACAAAGGATGAAAGACAGAGGAAGCCCTAGAGGAGTATAAAAAGTGCAGGGGGATACTTAAAAAAGAAATTAGGAGAGCGAGGAGGAGCCATGAAATAACACTGGCGAGCAAAATAAAGGAAAATCCTAAGGTGTTTTATAAGTATATTAAGGGCAAGAGGATAACTAGGGAAAGAGTAGGGCCCATTAGGGACCAAAGTGGAAATCTGTGTGTGGAGCCAGAAGATATAGGTGGGGTTTTAAATGAATTTTTTGCATCTGTGTTCACTATGGAGAAGGATGATGTAGACATAGAAATCGGGCAGGGGGACTGTGATATACTTGAACATATTAGCATCGAGAGGGAGGAGGTACTAGCGGTTTTAGCAGGCTTAAAAGTGGAAAAATCCCCAGGCCCGGACGAAATGTATCCCAGGCTGCTGTGTGAGGCAAAGGAGGAGATTGCAGGGGCTCTGACACAAATTTTCAAAACCTCTCTGGCCACAGGGGATGTTCCAGAGGACTGGAGAACAGCTAGCATAGTACCATTATTCAAGAAGGGAAGTAGGGATAAACCAGGGAATTACAGGCCAGTGAGCCTAACATCAGTGGTAGGGAAATTATTGGAAAAAATTCTGAGGGACAGAATTAGTCTCCACTTGGAGAGGCAAGATTAATCAGGGATAGTCAGCATGGCTTTGACAAGGGAAGATCATGTCTGACCAATTTGATTGAATTTTTCAAGGGGGTGACTAGGTGTGTGGATGAGGGTCGTGAAGTGGATGTGGTATACATGGATTTTAGTAAGGCTTTCGATAAAGTCCCGCACAGGAGACTGGTCAAGAAGGTAAGAGCCCATGGGATCCAGGGTGCCTTGGCACATTGGATTCAAAACTGGCTTAGTGGCAGAAGGCAGAGGGTGATGGTCGAAGGTTGTTTTTGTGACTGGAAGCCTGTGTCCAGTGGGGTACCGCAGGGATCGGTGCTGGGTCCCTTGCTGTTTGTGGTCTACATTGATGATTTGAATGTGAATGTAAAAGGTATGATCAGTAAGTTCACAGATGACACGAAAATTGGTGGGGTTTTAAATAGCGAAGAGGGTAGCCTCAGTCTGCAGGACGATATAGATGGGTTGGTCAGATGGGCAGAACAGTGGCAAATGGAAGTTATCTCTGAAAAGTGTGAGGTGATTATTTTTGGAGGGACTAACAAGGCAAGGGAATACACAATGAATGGTAAGACCCTAGGAAAGACAGAGGATCAGAGGGACCTTGGTGTGCATGTACATAGATCCCTGAAGGCAGCAGAACAGGTGGATAAGGTGGTTAAAAAGGCATATGGGATACTTGCTTTCATTAGCCGAGGCATAGAATATAAGAGCAGGGAGGTTATGATGGAGCTGTACAAAACGCTGGTTAGGCCACAGCTGGAATATTGTGTGCAGTTCTGGTCGCCACACTATAGGAAGGATGTGATTGCTTTGGAGAGGGTGCAGAGGAGATTCACCAGGATGTTACCTGGGCTGGAACGCTTCAGCTATGAACAGAGACTGGACAGGCTGGGGTTGTTTTCCTTGGAGCAGAGAAGGCTGAGGGGGGACCTGATTGAGGTGTACAAAATTATGAGGGGCATAGATACGGTTGATAGAAAGGAACTTTTTCCCTTAGTAGAGGGGTCAATAACAAGGGGGCATAGATTCAAGGTAAGGGGCAGGAGGTTTAGAGGGGATTTGAGGAAGAACTTTTTCACCCAGAGGGTGGTTGGAATCTGGAACTCACTGCCTGAAAGGGTGGTAGAGGCAGGAACCCTCACAACATTCAAGAAGCATTTGGTTGAGCACTTGAAACACCATAGCATACAAGGCTATGGACCAAATGCTGGAAAACGGGATTAGAATAGACAGGGCTTGATGGCTGGCGCAGACGCAATGGGCCGAAGGGCCTCTTTCTGTGCTGTATAACTCTACGACTCTATGATTCATTCTCTTTCTCTGCCAATCTGTGATACTGTATGTGAGTTTGAGATTTATTCTATATCTTGTCAGTTCCTGGCATGGCATGTGAGCTTGGGATTTATTCTGTACTTGCCAGTCACTGATACTGTATGCGAGATTTTGATTAATTCTGTCTCTGTCATTATCAGGTACTGTATGAGGAGAGATTGGGTCGATTGGACTTATATTCGCTAGAGTTTAGAAGAATGAGAGGGGATCTCATTGTAACTCATAAAATTCTAACAGGACTAGACATACTAGATGCAGGAAGGATGCTCCCAATGGCGGGGGAGTTCAGAATCATGGGTCACAGTCTAAGGATAAGAGATAAGCCATTTAGGACTGAGCTGAGGAGGGATTGAGCTGGTGAACCTGTGGAATTCTCTGCCACACAGGTCAGTTGAGGCCAATTCATTAAATATATTCAAGAAGGAGTTGGATATATTTCTTGATGCTAAAGGGATCAAGGGATATGGGGAGAAAGCAGAGACAGGGTACTGAACTTGGATGATTGGTCATGATCTCATTAAACGGCGGAGCGGGCTCGAGGGGCCGAATGGCCTACTCCTGCTCCAAAATCTAAGTTTCTATGTATGAGAGTGTGAGATTCATGCTGAGTATCTGTCATCTCTGATACTGTATGTGAATGTCAGTTTAATTCTGTCTGTCACTGTCTGGTACTGTATGTGAGTGTGAGATTTATTCTGTGTGTCTGTCTCTGATACAGTATGTGAGTGTGAGATTTATCCTGCACCTGTCAGTCTCTGATAATCTGTTTCAGTGTGGACTGATTCTTATTAGTCAGTGTCTGATGCTCTATGTGCCAGTGAGGTACATTCTGTGTCTGTCAGTCTCTGGTATTATGTTTGAGAGTGAGATTCATTCTGTATCAGTCAGCCTTTAATACTCTGTATCAGATTGGGATTCATTTTGTCTCGATCATTTTCTGGTTCTGTATATGAGTGTGAGATTCATTCTCTCTTTGTCAGTCTATGATTCTACATATGAGAGTTAGATTAATTGAGTATCTGTCAGTCTCTGGTACTGTGTGTGAGAGTGAGATTCATTCCACTTGGACTGAGCCCTCACCCCATGATGCCGAGAATTTGAACCCGAGTCAGCTTGCTAGGAAGGGCAGCTGGGCTCATCACTGTACCACCATCGCTCTAACTTTAAAATGAAAGCCTCTGTATTTACAGATCACTCGCCAAAGGTCTTTGGAGCTTTAGTCAGGACGAATAACACTTGCAATCATCTTAATCTGAACGTAAACAAGATGTTCAGGTTATTTCTCTCCAATTTAAAATAGTTGCTGAGGAATGGTTATCTTGTTGCAGTACAGGCTGGCAGCCAGGAGATGGCACCAACCTCTAATAGTTTGGAGTGTGCGGATTGTGTGGGACCAGCCTTTCCCCGTCTAGCCTGTCCAAATCCATCATAATCTTGCACACCTCTATCAATTCACCCCTCAACCTCCTTTGCTCTAAAGAAAACAAATCCAGCTTCTCCAACCTGTCCTTGTAGCTAAGATCCCCCATCCCTGGGACCATTCTGGTAAATCTCCTCTGCAGCCTCGCAAGTGACTTCACATCCTTCCTAAAGTGTGGTGACCAGAACTGGACACAATATTCCAGTTGTGGCTTAACTAGCGCTTTATAAAGGTTTAGCATAACTTCTGTACTTTTGTACGAATACCTTTATTTATGAAGCCCAAGATCCCATATGCTTTGCTAACCACTCTCTCAAAATGTCCCCCCCCACCACCTTCAGAGGGATCTATCCACGTTAACTCCCAGGTCCCTCTGACCCTGCACACTCTTTAAAACTGTGCCATGAAGTGTATATTGCCTCTCCCTGTTCCTGCTGCTAAAATGCATCAACTCACACTTCTCTGTATTAAATTCTTTCAGATTCTAGCATGTGAATGTGGATTTTATTTTGTATCTGTCGGTCTTTGTTGTGTGTGTGGCTTTATTCTGTATCTTTCAGTATCTGCTAAGTGAGTGGTGTTTTCATTTGTATCATTCAGACTCTGCTATGTGAGTGGGATTTTATTCTCAATCTGTCAGTTTTGGTTATGAAATGTGGGTTTTAATCAGTCCATGCCAGTTTCTGGTATGTGAGAGTGGCTACTTCTCTGTATCTGTAAGTTTATGATATGTGAGTGTACGTTTCATTCGGTATCTCTCAGTTTCTTTTATGTAAGTATGAGTTTTACTCTGTATCTCTCAGTCTGTGGTATGCGAGTCTGGTTTTACTGTCTATTTCTTAATCTCTGGTACGTGATTGTGGATTTTACCCTATACCTGTGAGTTTCTGGTATGTGAGTATGGATTTCACTCTGTACCTGTCAGTCTCTGGTATGTAAGTGTGGTTTTCCTCTGTATCGTTCATGCTCTGGGATGTGAGTGTGTACACTGCAACTTTCATTTCCTCGTATTTGAGTGGGGTTTCATTCTGCACCTGTCAGTTTCTGGTATGTTAGTGGGATTTTGCCCTGTACTCGTCAGATTCTGGTATGTTAGTGGGATTTTGCCCTGTACTTGTCAGTTTCGGGTATGTGAGTGGGGTTTTGTCCAGTACCTGTCAGTTTCTGGTATGTGAGTGGTATTTTGCCATGTACCTGTCAGTTTCTGATATGTGAGTGTGGTATTGTCGTATACCTGTCAGTTTCTGGTATGTGAGTGTGATTTTATGCTGTACCTGTCAGTTTCTGGTATCTGAGTGGGGTTTTGTCCTGTACCTGTCAATTTCTGCTATGTGAGTGGGGTTTTGTCCTGTACCTGTCAATTTCTGGTATGTGAATGGGTTCTGTCCTGTACCTGTCAGTTTCTGGTATCTGTGTGGATTTTGTTCTGTACCTGTCTGATTATTGTATGTTTGTGCGAGTTTTGTGCTGTAGCTCTCAGTTTGTGTTATATGAGTAAAGGCTTTATTCAGTACAGTACCAGCCAGTTCCTGGGAAGGGAGTGTAGATTTTAGTCATTATGTGTCACTCTGGGATATGAGTGTGAGTTTTACTCCACTTCTGCTCATCTCTTGGATGTACGTGTGAGTTTTACTCTCTATCTGTCAGACTCTGGGATGTGAGTGTGGTTTTATTCTCTATCTGTCAGTTTCTGGTATGTGTGTGTGGGTTTTTTATGTATCTGTCAATCTCTATTACATGAATGTGGATTTTACTCTGTGTCTGTCAGTCACTGCTGTGTGAGGTTGTGTTTGACTCTATAGCTTTCAATCTCTGGGATGTGAGAGTGGATTTATTTCTGTTAATATAGTCTCTGGAATGTGCATGCGGATTTTCCTCTGTAAATGTCAGTTTCTGTCAGAAATTGTGTTTTATTCAAGTGTGTGAGTGTGGATTTCACTCTGGATCTGTCATTAACCGGGATGCAAGTGTGGGTTTTATCTGTACCTTTCAGTTTCTGGTGAATGACTGTGGATTTCACTCTCTACCTGTCTGTATCTGGTATGTGAGTGTAAGTTTCTGTCTATCTCTCTGTGTGTAGTGTGGGAGTGTGGATTTTACTCTGTGACCTTCTACCTCTGTTGTGTGAGTGTGGATTTTCCTCTGCATCTGTCAGTCATCAATCTGTTACCGGAAGTGATTGTGTTTCATTCTCAATCTGTCGCTCTGTGAGTGATCATGTACTTACTGTGTGTGAGAAACATAGAAGATAGGAGCAGGAGTAGGCCATTCGGCCCTTCGAGCCAGCTCCGCCATTCAATGAGATCATGGCTGATCATCCAAATTCAGTACCCTGTCCCTGCCTTCTCCCCATATCCCTTGATCCCTTTAGCCTCAAGAAATATATCCAACTTGTAAGGGGTTTTAGATCGCAGTGGTTTCTCTCTCTCGAGGCCTCTCTCTCTTGCACAGTAAAACCTTGAGTGGTTCGACCCACTCGCCCCTTAGATTCTGTACTCTGGACTTTGGGGCAGGAACTACAATGTAGAGAAAACTCTTATAGACCAAGTTTGATGAAACAAAATGAACTTTTATTGCATATGGTAACACAAATCAAATGCAAGCAAATAAGAGAGTACATGGGAGGGAAAAACACAACCAAATCATAACGACACAATACTAACTCAGGCAAATACAGGCATATTATACTCTACAAAAATCATCATGAAATAGGGAAACACACGGAACATCGAGGGATAACAACTCATGTTAATTATACCCTTAAATATCCACCCCCTTAAACCTATCTAGATCTGATTATGGAGGGCCAGAAACATGCTCACCAATCCAACTAGGAAGTGCAAGGTTTTGAACCAGTCTGCGTTTGATCCTTTCAGGCGTCCCGTCTCCACGTGGATCGTGGAGCCCCAGCGAGCTGCGGGGTCGGGGGCGGCTGCTCGACCTCGGCTTCTTCTGTCATTTTTTCTTGTCTCTTCTTCTGGGCCTGGAGTGGATCGATGGCCTCTCGTTTCGTCAATGGCCCGGGGTTGGTCGATGATCTCTCGATGTTTTACCCCGGGGCGGGACGCCGGCTCGAACGACCTTCTTGATGGCGGCTTAGTCTTCTTCTTCTTCCTCTCCGACGATGGAGAGGAGTCCCGCTGATCTTCTCCCAAAGCGGCTCCTCTTTACCCAGCTCAAAAACTGGGCAGGCCTACAAGCTGGAAAGCTGACGAGTGTCTTGTCTGTGTGTGTCCGTAACCCCTACCCGTGTGTTCTCACAATTATACTTCTTTCCAGAAGCCCTTATCTCGCGCCAAATCAGGTTAGTCTTTGTTTAACTTTTGACGGGCTTGTTGCACAATGGGGTAGTTATTATATTTTAAACTGTTCTGGGATGGCCGGTAACGGGCCATCTCTGGTCTGGAATGACCTTCATTGTTTTTAATGTCCTGGTGATGTCCTTAACAGGCCCTTGATGCTCTTCTCATGAATATGAAACTGTTCCCTTTTGTCTGGGTCAACATTTAGATGGCCTTTATCTACAGGCCGATCTGACTGGATCTGCATCCAATCTTTATGTATGTGTGGGTGTCTGGTTTCGTTCTCTCAGAAACGGCTTCCAGAACCTACTGTGGGTTGAATCCACAAAGCTGTCTGAGGACTGCAGGAACCATTTTAAAGTGTCCCAATAAGTTGGTCACGGGGTCTGGCGGCCATTTTGAATGCCCCTTTTTCCTGGGCTTCTTTTAAAACAGTCTTTAAAACCATGGCCTCTTCTGCCATTCGACCCTTTATAATATAAAGTTCAATTTTGCGAATCCTACAAACTCTTTCTTGAATATATTTAATGAACTGGCCTCCACCGCCCTCTGTGGCAGAGAATTCCACAGGTTCACCACTCTCTGGGTGAAGAAATTCCTCCTCATTTCTGTCCTAAATGGCTTACCCCTTATCCTTAGACTATGACCCCTGGTTCTGGATTCCCCGGCCATCCGAAACATCCTTCCTGCATCTAGTCTGTCCAGACCTGACAGAATTTTATAGGTTTCGATGAGATCCCCTCTCAATCTTCTAAACTCCAGTGAGTATAAGCCCAATCGACACAATCTCTCCTCATACGTCATTCCTGCCATCCCAGGTATCAGCCTGGTGAATCTTCGCTGCACTCCCTCCATGGCAAGAACGTCCTTCCTCAGGTAAGGTGACCAAAACTGCACACAATACTCAAGGAGCGGTCTCACCAAGGCCCTGTACAACTGTAGCAAGACATCCTTGTTCCTGTACTCGAACCCTCTCGCTACGAAGGCCAACATACCATTTGCCTTCTTAACCGCCTGCTGCACCTGCATGCTTACCTTCAGCGACTGGTGCACAATAACACCCAGGTCTCTTTGCACTTCCCCTTCTCACAATCTATTGCCATTCAAATAATAATCTGCCTTCCTGTTTTTGCCACCAAAGTGGATAACCTCACATTTATCCACATTATAGTGCATTTGCCATGTTTCTGCCCAATCACCCAACCTGCCTGCAATGCTCCTTTTGTTCAGGGTGGAGGAATTATCACATTTATTCTGCCTCACTGAAGTATTTTGCTACGAGAATAATAATATGGGAACAATATTAGTTATAAGCTATGGACAGCTGCGGGTAGAATATAAAAATGATATTATAATTAATGTGTCTATTTATAATAAAGTAAAATACCTGGAGAGAAGAAACCGCGATACTAACAGTGTCATTGTCTGACCTCACTGCAGTACAGCGGCACTCAGATTCTCTACACCAGGTGTGTAGGCCGGTTCTATAGTAAGTTATCAGCATCCAGACACAACCCAAACCCAGCACCGGACCATGAATGGGACCACCCTATTGGCACAGTCCAGGTTTTAGCTCCCATTCCCATGGAACGACCTGTAAATTTCAAGGATTGCTTACTGGAATATAACCACAGGTACCTGGGCTGTACAAAAATTGTTTTTAATCTATTGAAAACGAGTTGAGGGCCTGAGCAGTTAACAGAATGCCTCAGAACTCGAGAATGGCCTCTCCCTTCCCCCACTCACTCCATGTTCCGGAACTACTTCCTGTTCCACTCTGCCTCTTTCAATCAGTCTCCCGACTGCCGCTGAATTTATCCCGAACCAAAACCATTCTGCGGACACAGACCCAATGTGATGTGCTGTTGTTTGCTCCCTTATTCCCTGATGTGTTTATCGCTCATCAGCCGAGCACAGAGGAAACGGCCCCCGCTGGCAGAGCTGGGGAGGGGAGCTCGCATGGGGCTTCCTGTCGCTTTAAACACTGTGCGGGGAGAGGGGAAGGAGCAGACTTCTGTTTAGAGCACAAGCGCAGTGTTTGCGTCTCCTTCGTGTAGAATTTAAATGTTTCGCTGTCTGAGAAACGCCCTGCTCCTTGTGAAATCCCCAAGTGCATTATTCCCGCAGGATTTGTAAATTGTCCAATTAAGAAACAGTGAGCCCATCAACCGCTCATTCGCTTTATACTCGGTGCTTAACATCCGTTCATATTTGGCTCTTACAACAACCTGTTCAATGACGTCCGGTCTCACGTTAAGGTTCCGTTTGTTTTGTTTTTCTCTGAAGCTGGTCCCTCTCTGTATTGAATCACTGATCTGAATATCCGCTAACAGCAAACCCGCTGCAATGTTTGTCGATCTAGATTTCTACATGTTCGACACTGTGTCCTGTTTATAATCGAGAATGACAGCGGGTTATTTCTGATCAGGAAACTCCCAGCTTAATTAAAAATATTTGACATGTTAAATTATGCTGATACCTGGAATGGCAGGAATGACATATGAGGAAAGATTGGGTCGATTGGGCTTACACTCGCTGGAGTTTAGAAGAATGAGAGCGGATCTCATTGAAACTTATAAAATTCTGACAGGACTGGACAGACTAGATGCAGGAAGAATGTTCCCGATGGTCGGGGAGTCCAGAACCAGGGGTCACAGTCTAAGGATAAGGGTTAAGCCATTTAGGACAGAGATGAGGAGGAATTTCTTCACCCAGAGAGTGGTGAACCTGTGGAATTCTCTACCACAGAAGGCAGTAGAGGCCAATTCATTAAATATATTCAAGAAGGAGTTAGATATATTTCTTAAGGCTAAAGGGATCAAGGGATATGGGGAGAAAGCAGGGACAGGGTACTAAGTTTGGATGATCAGCCATGATCTCATTGAATGACGGAGCAGGCTCGAGGGGCCGAATGGCCTACTCCTGCTCCTATCTTCTATGCTTCTATGAAGGAGTTCATTTGGCCCATCGAGTCCATGCCGGCTCTCTGTAGAGCAATCCAGTCAGTCCCATTCCCCCGCTCTATCCCCGTAGCCCTGCAAGTTTATTTCCCTCAAGCGCCTATCCAGTCTCCCCTTGAAAACATTGAGTGTCTCCACTTTCACCACTTCCATCGGCAGCAAGTTCCAGGTCCTCAGCAATCACTGCGTAAAAAAGTTTTTGGTCACATTCCCCCTGTATCTCTTGTCCAAAACCTTAAATCTTAAATCTGTGTCCCCTAGTCCTTGTATCATCAACTAGTGGGAACAGCCTTTCCCCATCTAGCCTGTCATAATTCATCATAATCTTGTACACCTCTATCAAATCACACCACATCCTCCTTTGCTCCAATGAAAACAAATCCAGCTTCTCCAACCTGCCCTTGTAGCTAAGATCTGCGATCCCCGGAACCATTTTGGTAAATCTCCTCTGCACCCTCTCAAGGGCCTTCACAATCTTCCTAAAGTGCAGTGACCAGAACTGGATGCAACACTCCAGTTGCGGACTAACCAGTGTTTTATAAAGGTTGAGCATAACTTCTCTACTTTTGTACTTAATACCTCTATTTATGAAGCCCAAGATCCCATATGCTTTGCTAACCACTCTCTCAAAATATCCCCCCACCTTCAGAGGGACCTATGCACATTAACTCCCAGGTCCCTCTGACCCTGCACACTCTTTAAAACTGTCTCATTAAGTGTATATTGCCTCTCCCTGATCCTGCTACCAAAATGCATCACCTCACACTTCTCTGTATTAAATTCTTTCAGTTTCTGTTGTGTGAGTGTGGATTTTACCCTATACCTGTGAGTTTCTGGTATGTGAGTATGGATTTCACTCTGTACCTGTCAGTCTCTGGTATGTGAGTGCGGTTTTCCTCTGTATCGTTCATGCTCTGGGATGTGAGCAGTACAACTTTCACTTCCTCGTATTTGAGGGGGACTTTATACTTTACCTATCAGTTTCTGGTGTGTTAGCCTTGGTGCTGCACTGCATCTGTCAATTTCTGTTATGTGAGTTTGGGTTTTAATCAGTTCCTCTCAGTTTCATAGAGTCATAGAGTCATAGAGTCATAGAGTAATACAGCACGGATAGAGGCCCTTCGGCCCATCGTGTCCGCGCCGGCCATCAAGCCCTGTCTAATCTAATCCCATATTCCAGCATTTGGTCCGTAGCCTTGTATGCTATGGCATTTCAAGTGCTCATCCAAATGCTTCTTAAATGTTGTGAGGGTTTCTGCCTCCACAACCCTTTCAGGCAGTGAGTTCCAGACTCCAACCACCCTCTGGGTGAAAAAGTTCTTTCTCAAATCCCCTCTAAACCTCCCGCCCTTTACCTTGAATCTATGCCCCCTAGTTACTAAGGGAAAAAGCTCCTCAGCATCCATCCTATCTATGCCCCTCATAATTTTGTACACCTCAATCATGTCCCCCCTCAGCCTCCTCTGCTCCAAGGAAAAACAAACCCAATCTGCCCAGTCTCTCTTCATAGCTGAAGCGCTCCAGCCCTGGTAACATCCTGGTGAACCTCCTCTGCACCCTCTCTAACGCGATCACATCCTTCCTGTAGTGTGGCGACCAGAACTGCACACAGTATTCCAGCTGTGGCCTAACCAGTGTTTTATACAGCTCCATCATAACCTCCTTGCTCTTATATTCAATGCCTCGGCTAATGAAGGCAAGTATCCCATATGCCTTTTTTACCACCTTATCCACCTGTTCCGCCGCCTTCAGGGATCTGTGTACTTGCACACCCAGATCCCTCTGACCCTCCGTCTTGCCTAGGGTCTTTCCATTCATTGTGTATTCCCTTGCCTTGTTAGTCCCCCCAAAGCGCATCACCTCGCACTTTTCCGGGTTAAATTCCATTTGCCACTGTTCCGCCCATCTGACCAACCCATCCTGACCAGTCCTGCAGACTGAGGCTACCCTCCTCGCTATTTACCACCCTACCAATTTTTTTATCATCCGCGAACTTACTGATCATACCTTTTACATTCATATCCAAGTCATTAATGCAGACCACAAACAGCAAGGGACCCAGCACCGATCCCTGTGGTACCCCACTGGCCACAGGCTTCCAGTCACAAAAACAACCTTCGACCATCACCCTCTGCCTTCTGCCACTAAGCCAGTTTTGTATCCAATGTTCCAAGGCACCCTGGATTCAATGGGCTCTTACCTTCTTGACCAGTCTCCTGTGCGGGACTTTATCGAAGGCCTTACTGAAATCCATGTATACCACATCCACTGCGTTACCCTCATCCACACACCTAGTCACCCCCTCAAAAAATTCAATCAAATTAGTCAGACATGATCTTCCCTTGACAAAGCCATGTTGACTATCCCTGATTAATCCTTGCCTCTCCAAGTGGAGACAAATTTTGTCCCTCAGAATTTTTTCCAATAATTTTCCTACCACTGATGTTAAGCTCACTGGCCTGTAGTTCCCCGGTTTTTCCCTACTACCCTTCTTGAATAATGGTACTACATTAGCGGTTCTCCAGTCCTCTGGCACATCCCCTGTGGCCAGAGAGGTCCTGAATATATGTGTTAGAGCCCCCGCAATCTCTTCCTTTGCCTCACACAGCAGCCTGGGATACATTTCATCCGGGCCTGGGGATTTATCCATTTTTAGGCCAGCTAAAACCGCCAATACCTCCTCCCTCTCGATGTTAATAGGTTCGAGCATATCGCAGTCCCCCCGCCCTATTTCTATGTCTACATCGTCCTTCTCCATAGTGAAAACAGATGCAAAAAATTCATTTAGAACCCCTCCTACATCTTCCGGCTCCACACACAGATTGCCACTTTTGTCCCTAATGAGCCCTATTTTTTCCATAGCTATCCTCTTATCCTTAATATGCTTATAAAACATCTTAGGATTTTCCTTTATTTTGCTCGCCAGTGTTATTTCATGGCCCCTCCTTGATCTCCTAATTTCTTTTTTAAGTATCCCCCTGCACTTTTTGTACTCCTCTAGGGCTTCCTCCGTCTTTAGCCTTTTGTATCTACCAAAAGCCCTCCTTTTTTTCCTAATCCATTCTCGTATATCCCCTGACATCGAAGGTTCCCTGTGGTTTTTGGAACCACTCTTGACCTTTACAGGAACATGTTGCCATTGTATGATCTCAATGTCCCTTCTGAAAGCCTCCCATTGCTCCGATGCGGATTTTCCTACAAGTAGCTGATCCCAGTCCATTTTGGCCAGATCCTGCCTTATCCTATTAAAATCGGCCTTCCCCCAATTTAGAACCTTTATTTCCGGCCCATCCCTGTCCTTTTCCATGACCACCTTAAATCTTACCATATTATGGTCACTATCACCAAAGTGCTCACCTACTAGCACTTTTTCCACTTGGCCGGCCACATTCCCTAGAATTAGGTCCAGTACCGCCCCCTCTCTTGTAGGATTTTCTACATGCTGGCTCAAAAAGCTCTCCTGGATGCACTTTAAGAATTCTACACCCTCTGAGCCTTTCACACTCTGACTATCCCAGTTAATATTGGGGAAGTTGAAATCCCCCATTATTATCACCCTGTTATTTGCACATTTCTCTGAGATTTGCCTACATATCTGTTCCTCTATCTCCCCCTGACTGTTTGGAGGCCTACAGTACACTCCCAGCAAAGTGCTTGCCCCCTTTTTGTTTTTAAGCTCCACCCATATGGCCTCATTAGAGGAACCTGCTAATATATCATCCCTCCTTACTGCAGTAATTGACTCCTTAATTAATATTGCGACACCCCCTCCTCTTATACCTCCCCCTCTGTCTCGCCTGAAGATTCTGTACCCCGGAATATTGAGCTGCCAGTCTTGCCCGTCCCTCAACCATGTCTCCGTGATAGCAACAATATCATACCCCCATGTGTTTATCAACACCTTCAGTTCATCCACCTTATTTGCAAGACTCCTTGCATTAAAATAGATGCCATCCAGCCTTGCCCTTATATATTTGCCCTGTCTACCAAGCTGACTTGTTTTTTTCTCTATAATTGGCAGCACATCACCCCCTATTTCAGCTCCCCTCTGTATCCCATCCCCCTGCCAAGTTAGTTTAAACCCCCCCCAACAGTGCTAGCAAACCTCCCCGCAAGGATATTTGTCCCACTCTGGTTCAGGTGCAACCCGTCCGACTTGTACAAGTCCCACCTTTCCCAGAAGCAGGCCCAGTGATCCAGGAAAGTAAAACCCTCCCCCCTACACCAACTCTTTAGCCACGCATTCATCTGCTCTATCCTCCCATTCCTATACTTACTAGCACGTGGCACTGGGAGTAATCCAGAGATTACAACCTTCGAGGTCCTGCTCTTTAATCTGTTACCTAGCTCCCTAAATTCTTGATGCAGGACCTCATCCCCCTTCCTTCCTATGTCGTTGGTCCCAATGTGGACCACGACCTCTGCCTGCTCACCCTTCCCCTAAGAATGCCCTGTAGCCGCTCAGTGACATCCCAGACCCTGGCCCCAGGGAGGCAACAAACCATCCTGGAGTCACGTTTGCGGCCACAGAAACGCCTATCTGTTCCCCTTACGATAGAATCCCCTACCACTATTGCTCTCCCACTCTTTTTCCTCCCTTTCTGAGCAGCAGAAGCGTCCCTGGTGCCAGGAAGCTGGCTGCTGCTGCCTTCCCCTGGTGAGTCATCCCCCTCAACAGTATCCAACTTGGTATACTTGTTTGAAAGGGGGATGTCCGCAGGGGTTCCCTGCACTTCCTGCCTGCCTCTGTTGCTCCGCCTGATTGTCACCCCCTGTGCAGCCCTACCCTGAGGCGTGAACAACTCGCTAAACGTGCTATCCACGACCCTCTCAGCATCGCGCATGCTCCAAAATTCATCCACCCGCAGCTCGAGCGCCGCAATGCGGTCTACAAGTAGCTGCAGCTGGATGCATTTCCCGCACACATGGTCGTCAGGGACACTGGCAGCGTCCCTGATTTCCCACATGGAGCAAGAGGAGCAGAACACGGGTCTGAACTCTCCTGCCATGACTTACTCCTTTAATTAATTTAAAAGTTTCTGGTATGTGAGTTTTTGTTTGACACTGTATCTGTCAGTGTCTTTTATGTGAGAGTTGATTTTACTCTACAGTTGCCACTCTCTGCGATGGGAGTGCGGGATTAACTCTGTATCTGTAATTTTCTGATTTGTGAGTTTGGGGTTTTATTCTGTACCTGTCAGTTTCAAGTACGTGAATGTGGGTTTAATTCTGTATCTATCAGTTTCTCCTATGGAAGAGCTTGTAAACCTTTACACCTGCCTGTCTTTGTTATGTGAGTGTGGGTTTTACTCTGTATCTGTCATTTTCTAGTACGTGAATGTGTGTATTATTCAGTACCTGCCAGTTTCTGGTATTTGTGAGTGAGTGTTACTCTCTAACTGTCAGTTTCCAGTATGTGATTGTGGATTTTAATCAGTACCTGCCAGTTTTTGGTATTTGTGAGTGAGTGTTACTCTCTAACTGTCAGTTTCCAGTATGTGATTGTGTGTTTTAATAAGTACCTGCCAGTTTCTTGTATAGAAATGTGGATTTTAGTCACATCTGCCGGTCTCTGTTATGTGATTGTATGTTTTACTCTGTATCTGCAAGGAAGTCATTCTCAGGTACCAGAATTGATTGTGATTCGTTCTCAATCTGTCATTCACTGTGTCTGGATGAATGACTCACTCTGTGTCTCTCAGTCTCTGGTACTGTTTGTGAGTGTGGGATTAATTCTGTCGTTGTCAGTCTTTGGTACTGTTTGTGAGTGTGGGATTGATTATGCATCTGTTACACTGGTAATGTGAGTGAGTGGGAGATTCATTATGTAATTGACAGTCTGTTTACTGTACTATTCTTGCTCAGTGTGACTGCTGGATTCCGTTCCTTCTCCACCTTGTGTAGGCCAATGCTAATGTGAGATTATCTGTGACTGTCTCAGTAGAAGGTTTGGTTTCATCCATTAACTCCGATTCTCTAGTCTTGTATTTCAGTTGTTTGGTTTGTAAGTCCGTGTACAGTCACAGCAGTGCGGATTGACAGTGGATCAGTGTCTATCTGTTTGTGAGTAAGGGAATGAAAATGATTGTGCCTGTCAGTGCAATATGTTTGGACTTTGAAACAACATCTTATTCTGCTGCTCCAAGTGACTGTGAGATTCATAATGTAACTCTGGGAATTCAGGTCTCTGTGGGACTGACTGCTTCTGCTGCCTGTGATAATAAGATTGAGGCCAGTTCTGTGTCTCTGCACTCTGTGAGTGATAATGTACTTACTGTGTGTGAGAAGGAGCTGCCTGCACTGTTCCTTGTGTTCCGGGTGTAGGAAAGATCCCATTCCTTCTGGCTTGTTGAAGTATTTTGCTATGAGAATAATAATATGAGAACAATATTAGTTATAAGATATGTACAGGTGCCGGTAGATAATATAAAAATAAAGTTATAATTAATGTGTTTGTTTGTAATAAAGTTAAGTATTTGGAGAGAGGAAACCGCGATACAAACAGTGTCATTGTCTGACCTCACTGCAGTACAGCGGAACTCAGATTCTCCACACCAGATGTGTAGGATGGTTCTATAGTAAGTTATCAGCATCCAGACACAATACAAATCCAGCACTGGACCATGAATGGGACCACCGATTGGCACAGTCCAGGTTTATATCTCCCATTACCATTGGACTACCTGTAAATATCTGAATCACTTCGTGGAATATAACAACTGGTTCCTGGGCTGTACACCATTGTTTTCAATCTGTTGAAACCGAGTTGAGGGCCTGTGTCATTAACAGAATGTCTGGAGCCTGATTGATCCGAGGGAGCAACAATGTATCTCTTTAAACACGGCTCTGGAGAACTGAATGCACCCAAACAAAATAATCAATTTATGAAACGTGTTCTTTCACAAGCCTCTCTAATCTGTGAATTAATTAATTCTGCCACTTCAATGCTGCTATCAGGAGATTTGCAGAAAACATCCATTTCTGTTTGAAGTCCTCTCTTGTCCTCAATTCTAACCATGGATTCTTCATTGGTTGCTTTCCCTTACTTATATCTTCTCTGACTAAGGCTTTAATGTTATATTTATTCAATAAGGGGACCCCCCTCCTCCTCTTCCAGTTGCCCTCTCCTTTCTAAAGACTTTCTAACCTGGAATATTAAACACCCAATCATGACATCACTAGTGGCCATAGATTTATAGTAATTGATAGATGGATTAGAGGGGACTTGAGGAGAATTGTTATCAGCCAGAGGATTGTGGGGGTCTGGGATGCACTGCCTGAAAAGCTGGTAGATACAGAAACCCTCATCATGTTAAAAAGTACTTGGATATGCACTTGAAGTGCTGTAACCTGCAAGGCTACGGACCTAGAGCTAGAAAGTGGGATTAGGCGGGATAGCTCTTTTTGGGCCGACAGGGCTCCTTCTGTGCCATACAGTTCTATGATTCTCTGATCTGATATGAAAGTGAGGGCTTTGTTCTGAATCTGTTAGTATCTGGTACGTGAGTGTGGGCTTAATTCTTTATCTGTGTTGTCTGATATATGAGTTTGGATTTTACTCTTTACCAGTCAATTCCGGATAGATGAGTATTTGTTTTCCTTTCTACCTGTCAATTTCTGCTATGGAAGAGAGGGGTTAATCTGAATCTGTAAGATCCTGCTATTTGAGCTTTATCTGTCTGTATCTGCTATGTGAGTTTTGTTCCTTGCCCTACATTATCTTTCTGTTAGCCAAGTGTGTGTTTTATTATGTGCCTTTCAGCTTCTAGTATGTGTGTGCGAGTTTCAATCTCTATCTGTCAGTCAGTGGGATGTGAGTGTTTTTTTCTTTTTATCTGTCAGTGTCTGATATGTGAGTTTGGAATTAATTCTGTATCTGTTTGTTTCTGGTATGTGCAAGTGAGTTGTAGTATGTACCTGCCAGTTTTTGTTATGTGAGTGAGGATTGTAATCAGTACCTATCAGTTTCTGGTATGTGAGTGTGTGTTTTACTTTATAGATGTCTGTCTCTGGGATGCGATTGTGGGTTTTAAACTGAACCTGTCAATGGCTGGGCTGTGATTAGGGCTTTGCCCTTTTGCCTGACAGTTTCTGGTATGTAAGTATGGGTTTGCTTCTGTACCTGTCAGTTTCTGGTATGCTGATTGGGTTTTAGGCTTTAACTGTCAGTCTCTGCGATGTGAGTGTGGGCTTTTCCATATCTGTCAGTCTCTACAAATACAGAGTAAAGTCCATACACACATCTGAGTTACTGATGTGTGAGTGCTGATGTTACTCTGTACCTGTCATGTCAGTCTCAGGTACTGTAAGTGATTGTGATTCTAATCAATCTATTATTCTCTGTGTCTCTCAGTCTCTGGTACTGATTGTGAGTGTGGGATCATTTCTGTAGCCTGTAAGTTTCTGCTATTTCTTGCGAGTGTGTGATTGATTATGTATCTGATAGATATGGAATGTATGTGAGTGGAATAATCATTGTGTCATTGACAGTCTCTTGTGCTATAAAATTCTTGCTCTTTATGACTGTTGGATTCCATTCCTTCTCCACCTTGTGTAGGCCAATGCTAATTTGAGATTATCAGTAACTTTCTCAGGATGAGGTTTGGTTCAGTCTATTACCTCCGACTCTCTGGTCTTGTATGGTAGTTGTTGGGTTTGATAGTCCATGTCTGTGCACTAGAGAGGGTACAGAGGAGAATTACAAGGATGTTGCCAGGAGTAGAGAATCTTAGCTATGAGGAAAGACTGGATAGGCTGGGTGTGTTTTCCTTGGAACAGAGGAGGCTGAGGGGAGACTTTATTGAGGTGTATAAAATTATTGTGGGCATAGATAAAGTGGATAGAAAGGACCTATGTCCCTGAGCAGACGGGTCAAAAACCAGGGGCACAGATTTAAAGTAACTGGGAGCAAGTTTAGAGGAGATTTGAGGGGAAATTTCTTCACCCAGATGGTTGTGGGGGTCTGGAACTCACTGCCTGAAAGGGTGGTAGAGGCAGGAACCCTAACCACATTTAAAAAGTACTTGGATGTGCACTTGGGATGCTGTAACCTGCAGGGCTACGGACCAAGAGCTGGGAAGTGGGATTAGGCTGGATAGCTCTTTGTTGGCCGGCGCGGACATGATGGGATGAAATGGCCTCCTTCCGTGCTGTAACTTTCTATGATTCTATACAGCCAGCAGCGGGCATTGACTCCATATCAGTGTCTATCTGTTCGTATGTGTGTAAGGGAGTGAAAATGGATCTGCCTGTCAGTGCGATATGTTTGGACATTGAAACAACATCTGTTCTACTGCTGCAAGTGACTGTGGGACTTACAGGATAATAGGATTGAGGCCAGTTCTGTGTCTCTGCGCTCTGTGAGTGATAATGTACTTACTGTGTTTGAGAAGGAGCTGCCTGCACTGTTCCTTGTGTTCCGGGTGGAGGAAAGATTACGTTTATTCTGGCTCGTTGAAGTATTTTGCTACGAGATTAATAAGAGAACAATATTCATTATAATATATGGACAGGCGCCAGTAGAATATAAAAATAAAGTTATAATTAACATGTATGTTTATAATAAATAAAAATATCTGTAGAGGGGCAACCGTGATACAATCAGTGTCTGACCTCACTGCAGTACAGTGGCACTCAGATTCACCACACCAGGTGTGCAGGACGGTTCTATAGTAAGTTATCAGCATCCAGGTACAACCCAATCCCAGCACTGGATCATGAATGACACCATCCGATTGGCACAGTCCAGGTTTATACCTCCCACTCCCAAGGGATGACATATAAAGTTCAGGAATGCTTCCTGGAATATAATCACAGGCACCTGGTCAGTACAAACAATTGTTTTCAGTCTATTGAAAGCGAGTTGAGGGCCTGTGTAATTAACAGACTGCCACAGAACCCGGATCCTGGTGTATCTGTGGGACTCACAATGTATCTCCCCATCTCCAGCAATACGTTTCTGGAGAACACAACGCACCGAAAAAATAACCAATTTTTGAAATGTGATCTTTCACACATCTCACCTACTGCCTGAAATAGATACACTTTGTGAAACTGCCCACATCCTCACAGTCAGGCTGTCTTTCCACTCTTCGCTGCCCTAGAACAACAGACACGGTGAGACTTCATCTTATGTTCATTAATAAATAGACATTCTTATTATGAACACAGCTAGCTTTTGCTAGTTACTTTATTGAGCACATGTGGACTAGGTACAGTATCTGTAGAGGCCTCCATCTTGACTGCTGCCTTGTGGGTAGCCTAGTGCCTCATGGGTAATGTAGTCTTAATATACATACAGCTCTGGTAGTGTAGTCTTATACATACAGCTAGCATGTTTGAGCCAGCATGTAGAAAGTCCTACAAGAGAGGGGGCGGTACTGGACCTAATTCTAGGGAATGTGGCTGGCCAAGTGGAAAAAGTGCTAGTAGGTGAGCACTTTGGTGACAGTGACCATAATATGGTAAGATTTAAGGTGGTCATGGAAAAAGACATGGATGGGCCGGAAATAAAGGTTCTAAATTGGGGGAAGGCTGATTTTAATAGGATAAGGCAGGATCTGGCCAAAATGGACTGGGATCAGCTACTTGTAGGAAAATCCACATCGGAGCAATGGGAGGCTTTCAGAAGGGAGATTGAAATCATACAATGACAACATGTTCCCGTAAAGGTCAAGGGTGGTTCCAAAAACCACAGGGAACCTTCGATGTCAGGGGATATACGAGAATGGATTAGGAAAAAAAGGAGAGCTTTTGGCAGAAACAAAAGGCTAAAGACGGAGGAAGCCCTAGAGGAGTACAAAAAGTGCAGGGGGATACTTAAAAAAGAAATTAGGAGATCAAGGAGGGGCCATGAAATAACACTGGCGAGCAAAATAAAGGAAAATCCTAAGATGTTTTATAAGTATATTAAGGGTAAGAGGATAACTAGGGAAAAAATAGGGCCCATTAGGGACAAAAGTGGCAATCTGTGTGTGGAGCCGGAAGATGTAGGAGGGGTTCTAAATGAATTTTTGCATCTGTTTTCACTATGGAGAAGGACGATGTAGACATAGAAATAGGGCGGGGGGACTGTGATATGCTCGAACATATTAACATCGAGAGGGAGGAGGTATTGGCGGTTTTAGCTGGCCTAAAAATGGATAAATCCCCAGGCCCGGATGAAATGTATCCCAGGCTGCTGTGTGAGGCAAAGGAAGAGATTGCGGGGGCTCTAACACATATATTCAGGACCTCTCTGGCCACAGGGGATGTGCCAGAGGACTGGAGAACCGCTAATGTAGTACCATTATTCAAGAAGGGTAGTAGGGAAAAACCGGGGAACTACAGGCCAGTGAGCTTAACATCAGTGTTAGGAAAATTATTGGAAAAAATTCTGAGGGACAAAATTTGTCTCCACTTGGAGAGGCAAGGATTAATCAGGGATAGTCAACATGGCTTTGTCAAGGGAAGATCATGTCTGACTAATTTGATTGAATTTTTTGAGGGGGTGACTAGGTGTGTGGATGAGGGTAACGCAGTGGATGTGGTATACATGGATTTCAGTAAGGCCTTCGATAAAGTCCCGCACAGGAGACTGGTCAAGAAGGTAAGAGCCCATGGAATCCAGGGTGCCTTGGCACATTGGATACAAAACTGGCTTAGTGGCAGAAGGCAGAGGGTGATGGTCGAAGGTTGTTTTTGTGACTGGAAGCCTGTGGCCAGTGGGGTACCACAGGGATCGGTGCTGGGTCCCTTGCTGTTTGTGGTCTACATTAATGACTTGGATATGAATGTAAAAGGTATGATCAGTAAGTTCGCGGATGATACAAAAATTGGTAGGGTGGTAAATAGCGAGGAGGGTAGCCTCAGTCTGCAGGACGATATAGATGGGTTGGTCAGATGGGCGGAACAGTGGCAAATGGAATTTAACCCGGAAAAGTGCGAGGTGATGCACTTTGGGGGGATTAACAAGGCAAGGGAATACACAATGAATGGTAAGACCCTAGGCAAGACGGAGGGTCAGAGGGATCTGGGTGTGCAAGTACACAGATCCCTGAAGGCGGCGGAACAGGTGGATAAGGTGGTAAAAAAGGCATATAGGATACTTGCCTTCATTAGCCGAGGCATTGAATATAAGAGCAAGGAGGTTATGATGGAGCTGTATAAAACACTGGTTAGGCCACAGCTGGAATACTGTGTGCAGTTCTGGTCGCCACACTACAGGAAGGATGTGATCGCATTGGAGAGGGTGCAGAGGAGGTTCACCAGGATGTTACCAGGGCTGGAGCGCTTCAGCTATGAAGAGAGACTGGGCAGATTGGGTTTGTTTTCCTTGGAGCAGAGGAGGCTGAGGGGGGACATGATTGAGGTGTACAAAATTATGAGGGGCATAGATAGGATGGATGCTGAGGAGCTTTTTCCCTTAGTAGAGGGGTCAATAACTAGGGGCCATAGATTCAAGGTAAAGGGCGGGAGGTTTAGAGGGGATTTGAGAAAGAACTTTTTCAACCAGTGTGTGGTTGGAGTCTGGAACTCACTGCCTGAAAGGGTTGTGGAGGCAGAAACCCTCACAACATTTAAGAAGCATTTGGATGAGCACTTGAAATGCCACAGCATACAAGGCTACGGACCAAATGCTGGAATATGGGATTAGATTAGACAGGGCTTGATGGCTGGCGCGGACACGATGGGCCGAAGGGCCTCTATCCGTGCTGTATGACTCTATGACTCTATGGCCTAGAAATTCGGTTTTGGCGCAGCGAGGGCTTTAGCGCCGGAAGTTAGTGCCGGCGCTAAGTCCCCCTGCGCGCGCCAAAAATTCAGTAGCGCCGCGCCCAAACGGCTGCCGGCACTACTGAGGGGTCTCAGCGCCTCAAAACTGGCGCCATGCGCCGCATTGCGGCGCTATTCCGGCGCTGCGGCGCCCGCTGCGGTGCGGCAGCCTCGGGAAGTGCAGGCCTCCTCCTTCCGTTAAGGAGGAGCTGCCTGCACCCGGCCGCGGCCCGCGATAATCTTTTTAAAAATGAGCCCGGCACCTCGGACAAGTGCCGGGCTTGCTTCTGTTCCGGGGGGGGGGCGGGGGGAAGTCCGGGGAGGGAGCTGCGGCCAGGCGGCCGGCGGGAAAGCGGCCGGCCACCGCGGGGCCTTTAATGCGCCGGCGCAAAGTTGTGTAAGGCACCTCTGCCAGAACGTTGCTTGCGGCTGCCACGGGCGAGGCGGCCGCAACTCAATTTCCGAGTTCGGGCGGGTTACCATGGCAACCGGGACGCTGCGCACACCGATGACGTCATCGGTGCCGGCGCAGCGCTACCGGCCTAACGCCGATTTAGGGCCCCTGTCAATTTCTAAACTGGCCATAACTTCGGCGCTAGGCCCTCTAGCGCCTCAAAAGCGGCGCTAAGGCCAGTGAATTTCTAGGCCTATGACTCTATATACAGCTCTACACAGCTCTACGGCTCCACCTAGTGCCCACTATAGAATGACATGTTATTGATCATTACAGGTGAGACTTGAACCGATTCAGGAACATTCACTACTGATTTGGGGGAAGAAAACAGCAATGATTTGAAAGAGCGAGGTGATTTACTTTCTTTGTTACCTTACACTGTACACACACAGCCCGAGAATGGCCTCTCCCTTCCCCCACTCACTCCATGTTATGGAACTAGTTCCTGTTCCAATCTGCCGCTGAAATTACCCCGACTCAAAGCCCATCTGTGGACACAGTCCCAATGCGATGTGTTGCTGTGAAGAGGCTGCTGTTTGCTCCCTTACTCGGGCCCGTGATACCTCCGCTCCATGATGTGTTCAGCGATCATCAGCCGAGCACCAAGCAAACAGCACCCACTGGTAGAGCTGGGGGAGGGGAGCTCGCATGGGCCCTTCCTGTCGACTGTGCGTTGAGAGGGGGAGGAGCAGGGAAATATTTAAATACTGAAGTGTGAAAGCTGGAGGCGGAGTTGAAGCTCAGAGGACGCTGTCTCTGCTCTGTCTGTCACTCTGATTCTGTCTCCTCCCAGCCTCTCTCACACTCTGCCTTTCTCAACCAGATCCGGGCTGGCTTCATAAAGACATCAGGATCCGAGTTGTTGTGTCGGTACCTTTCTACCTAGACACAATTTAGGACTCAGAACTCAGAGAACACCCAACCATTTATCTCCTGTGACAGCGCCACCACAGGTGGGAGGAGAACACACAATAGAACACACAATACATAACATTTCCTCCCCTCTTAAATGGAAGGGCCACATTATTCCTCAACAGGTAAGTCACTTTCAATGCACTCAACAAACCTAGGATAGAGATAGACTGCCTCAAACCCTGACTTTACCCTGGGGTTTATTCTGCCCCAGTCTTGTGGGTAAGTCACTAAGCCTACAGATCCAAGTGTCTTGGAGGCTGCCGCTCTCTGACAGGATACCGGCGGTCATCGCTGGCTTCCACAGCAGTAGGCATTGACACAGGCCTGGATGGAGAAGGTGCCTGTGTCGGTTGAAAGTCAGGAGTTTGCACAGGTGGAACCGTCTCTTTGACTTCCTGTGTTGGAGAAGAGCACTGTGGCAAAGGATGCTGGTTTGCGGTATCATCCGGAAACAGTTCAGGCAAACAGCCGTTGGAGCCTCTGTGGCTGTCTCTGCTCCAAGCAACAGTTGATCTGTGTGTCTTCTCCAGATGACGTCCTCAGCAGTCTCAACCGTGTAAGACACAGGGCCCGTCTGCGCGATCACCGTAGCAGGAACCCATTTCGGTCCAGTGTTGTAGTCTCGAGCTAGGACGTGCTCTCCCGGATGAAACCGTCTCTCCTTAGCTCTTTTCTCTCTCTTTTCAACTTGAGCTTGTTGTTGACAATGGACAACCTGTTCTGCCCTTGGAGGTTTGAGTAAGTCAAAACTTGTCCGCAACTGCCTTTTCATCATGAGCGAAGCGGGGGAAGTTTTGGTTGTGGCATGCGGCTTGTTCCTGTAGGACAACAGGAAGCTGTTCAGACATTGGTGGATTGAGCCCTGACCTTGCGATGCCTTCAAGGCGTGCTTCAAAGTTTGCACAAACCTTTCTGCCTGGCCGTTAGTAGAGGGATGATAGGGCGCAGACCTGATGTGTTGGACACCATTCACATGCAGGAAGGTTGCAAACTCCTGTGATACAAATTGTGGACTGTTGTCACTTACGAGTTGATCTGATGAGCCATAACAGCTGAACATCTCACCAAGTTTCTTAATTGTTTTCTCTGCCATGGTAGACCTCATCACAGCGACCTCCGGCCACTTGCTACGAGCGTCCACAACCACCATAAACATCTTCCCTTCGAAAGGACCGGCGAAGTCCACATGTACTCGCTGCCACACTTCTGCAGGCCAATCCCAGGGGTGTAGGGTTGCCAGCTGTGGAACATTCCGGACCCTTTGACATGGGGAACATGTTTTGGCTTTCTCCTCAATATTCCCATCGAGACCTGGCCACCAGAAGTAGCTTCTTGCCATTTCCTTCATCCGAACCATCCCACTGTGGCCTGTATGAAGTTGTTGCAGTATAGGTTCCCTCAGAGGTGGCGGAATGATGACACGGCATCCCCAGAGAAGACAACCTGCCCGGACGGAGAGCTCATTTCTTTTTGAAACGTAAGGTTTCAAACTAGGAGAATCTCCTATCGCTCTCCCTCGAATGACATCGTCCATTACCTCAGACAGGACTGGATCGTTGCGGGTGTACCTTCGCACCTGAACTGCAGTGACAGGTGCTCCCTCCACTTGTCTAAAGTAGAAGATGTCTATCTGACGAGGCTCTGGGGGAGTAACAGGCAAGGGTAGCCTCGAGAGACCGTCTGCGTTGCCGTGCAAGTCTGATTTGCGATATTTGATGTCGTATGTGTGTCCTGACAACAGTAAAGCCCACCTTTGCATCCTGCTTGCAGCGAGAGACGGAATTCCAGTGTGGGGCCCGAAGATTGAAGTCAATGGACGGTGGTCCGTCAGGAGTGTGAACCTTCTCCCAAACAGGTACTGATGAAATTATTGAATTCCAAAAACGATTCCCAAGGCCTCGCGCTCGATCTGCGCATAGTTACTCTCGGCCTTGTTCAAGGTGCGTGATGCGAAGGCGATAGGTTTCTCTTCACCCGAAGGCATGATGTGGGATATGACTGCTCCCACACCATATGGTGATGCATCACATGCTAGCTGCACGGGTAGCTTTGGGTCGAAGTGTGTCAGGACCTCCGAATTCAGCAATGCTTTCTTTGCTTGGGCGAAAGCTTCGTTGCACAGTACAGTCCATTTCCATGTTTTGCCTTGACATAGCAACTGATGTAACGGCTTCAGCAATGTTGCTAAGTCTGGAATAAACTTCCCATAGTAGTTAAGTAGCCCCAGAAATGAACATAACTGGCTCACATTCTGGGGTGCTGGGGCCTCCACGATCGCCTTGACCTTTGGCGGCGCCTTATGCAGGCCAGTAGCGTCAATCACATGCCCCAGGTACTCAACTGAAGACTGAAAGAATTCACATTTGTCTTTACGAGCTCCGAGTCCGTACTCTTTCAGTCGTTGTAGTGTCGCATCCAAGTTCAGAAGATGATCCTCCTCATTCGTCCCAGTGACAAGGATGTCATCCAGGTAGCACTGGACTCCTGGCAGTCCACTCAAAATCTGATCCATTGCCTTTTGGAATAAAGCAGGGGCCGACGTAATTCCAAACGGAAAGCGGCAGTACCTGTATAGCCCCTTGTGTGTCACAATTGTCAGCGGCTCCTTTGATTTGCCATCGACATGCATTTGTAGATAAGCCTGGCATAAGTCTATTTTGCTGAACTTTTGCCCTCCGGCCAGGCCCGTAAAAAGATCATCAATGAAGGGAAGAGGGTACTGTTCCACAGACAGCACCGGGTTAATAGTCACTTTAAAATCCCTGCAGATTCGAACAGATCCATCCTTTTTCAGGACAGGAACAATGGGTGTGGCCCATTTGCTCACGCTCACAGGCTCCAGGACTCCATTCTCGACTAAGGCCTCCAAGTTAGCCTCAACTTTTGGCCTAATTGCATAGGGTACAGGTCGGGCTTTGTGAAACTTCGGCTTGCTGTCAGGTTTAATGTTCAGTCTCATGCTGATCTTTTTCATGCTCCCAAGTTCCCCATTGAAGAGTTCTGCATGTTTGTTTAACACTGCAGTCAGACCTGACTCCCCTTTTGACATCATGCGGACTGCAGGCCAGTCCAGCGTGATTTTCTCTAGCCACGCACGTCCCAGTAGCGATGGGTAATTTCCCTTTACCACATATAGTGGCAGTTTTGCAGTCTGTCCGTTCAATTTAATTGTCACCTCAATGACGCCTCTCATGGCCACAGGTTCGCCGGTATACGTCTTTAGCACAATGTTTGTTGGCTGAAGGGTAAGATGCTTTAACACTTTGTTGTAGACAGTGTCTGAAACAAGGGACACAGCCATGCCTGTGTCCACCTCCATCCACACTGATTGTCCCTCCACCAGTGGTGACACCCAGTAGCCATTTGAACCACCTGCAACTGTCAGTATGTGCACCTCTTCCTCCTCAGAGGTGTCGCTCCCCTCTGTTTTGCTTGTTCCATCATACTGCACTGAATGAACACTCTTTTTCCTCTCTTGTCCAAATACAGACATTTTGTTTCCATGCTTCCCAGCTCTGTCTGTTCTTTTTTTACCTCTACAGGCGCGTTCAATGTGACCCTTTTTGCCACAATTTCGGCAATCCAGCTCCGTACACCAGCAGTCATTAGCGTGATGGCCCGTTTTCCCACAACAGTAACATGTGCTGTTCCGCGCACCTTTAGGCTCAGACGACACCTTGTGAACTCTCCCTGTTGAACTCAGCTGGTGAGCCTCCTTTTCCGCCATCTCCATGGAGACACTAACTTCAATGGCCTTTTCAAGAGTAAGGTTGTCCTCAGTAAGAAGGCGCTTCTGTGTGGCTGCATTTTGCAGACCACACACCAGCCTGTCTCTAATGTTGTCATTCAGCACCTCCTTGAACTGGCAGTGTTCCGACAACCTTTTTAAAGCAGCAATAAACATCGTCACTGATTCCCCCTCCTCTTGATTCCATTTGTGAAATCTAAATCTCTCAGCAATAACCAGAGGTTTTGGTGAAAAATGTGCTCCAAGAATTTCCACTAGTTGCTTATATGTTTTAGTTCCTGGCTTATCTGGCTGCATGAGGCTGCGAAGTAAATGGAAAGTCTTTGGCCCGATTACACTCAAAAAGGTAGGCACGACCTTTTCATTTGCCACCGCATTCGCCAACACAAAATAGTCAAAACGTTCCATATATGCGCTCCATTGCTCCACATTTTCATCAAAATCACCGATGTTTCCTAATATAGTAGCCATCTCACATTTCAAATTAAATTTTCTGTTTACTCACTGCACCCGCAACGTACGCAGATTCATCCGCTCCTCGTCACCACTTGTTGTGTCGGTACCTTTCTACCTAGACACAATTTAGGACTCAGAACTCAGAGATTCAAACATGAAGTGCTTTATTGGAAGGAAAGGAAGTTCTGGAAAGTTCCGAACAAAGAGAGCTAAAACTTAACAGAGAACACCCAACCATTTATCTCCTGTGAAAGCGCCACCACAGGTGGGAGGAGAACACACAATAGAACACACAATACATAACACGAGTGTTTATCATTCAGTTTATATTCCTGTGAGGAATCGTCATAGCTGGAAGAGGTAGAGGAGGCAAAGGACTGGGAAAAGGCGGAGCCAAGCGCCACCGTAAAGTACTTAGTGACAACATCCAGGGCACAAAACAAAGGCTCTTCTCAGAGCCACCCACCGCCTCAGAGAGAGAGAGAGCAGTGCCCTGGGACTGGGAGCGGGAATATATTGGGGTGAGGAATAGCTTCAGAATTATATGGACTATGGGGTTACAAGTGACTCTTTGGCCCGGACCCTGTATCCTCCCCTCACAGTGAAATGCTCTTTTAGTCTTCCTGGGTGTCCATGCGCTCAGTGTCCTGTTTCCATTCAGCTTTTATATATCAGACAGATGGTGTGACGGGGAACCGGAGCTTTCCACCTCACAATAGGTTAAACCAAGCTGCTGTGACAAGAGGCCAACTTGTGAGATTATTCTCCTTCTGAAGTTTGCTTCCTGCACAGATACTGTCGGGGATTGTGAAATTCAAGGGTTTCAGGAAAGTCATTGGACGGACTGTAATGATAAACATAACATAAGAACATAAGAAGTAGGATCATGGCTGATCCGAACCTAGACTCACGTCCACTTCCCTGCCCGCTCCCCGTAACCCCTAATTCCCTTATCATCTAGGAAACTGTCTATCTCTGTTTTAAATGTATTTAATGTCGCAGCTTCCACAGCTCTCTGTGGTAGCAAATTCCATAGATTTACTACCCTCTGAAGAAGTTTCTCCTCATCTCAGTTTTGAAAGGGCAGCCCCTTATTCTAAGATTATGCCCCCTAGTTCTAGTCTCACCCATCAGTGGAAACATCCTCACCGCATCCACCTGATCAAGCCCCCTCACAATCTTATATGTTTCGATAAGATCGCCTCTCATTCTTCTGAATTCCAATGAGTAGAGGCCCAACCTACTCAACCTTTCCTCATACGTCAACCCCCTCATCTCCGGAATCAACCGAGTGAACCTTCTCTGAACCGCCTCGAGAGCAAGTATATCTTTTCTTAAATATGGAAACCAAAACTGTACGCAGTATTCCAGGTGTGGCCTCACCAGTACACCAGTACCCTATATAACTGATGCAAGACTTCCCTGCTTTTATACTCCATCCCCCTTGCAATAAAAGCCAAGATTCCATTGGCCTTCCTGATCACCTGCTGTACCTGCATACTAACCTTTTGTGTTTCATGCACCAGGACCCCCAGATCCCTTTCTACTGTAGCACTTTGCAGTTTCTCTCCATTTAGATAATAACTTGCTCTTTGATTTTTTCTGCCAAAGTGCATAACCTCACACTTTCCAACATTATATTCCATCTGCCAAATTTCTGCCCACTCACTTAGCCTGTCTATGTCCTTTTGCAGGTTTTGTATGTCCTCCTCACTCACTGCTTTCCCTCCCATCTTTGTATCGTTGGCAAACTTGGATATGTTGCACTTGGTCCCCTCCTCCAAATCGTTAATATAGATTGTAAAGATTCCAGTTCTCACTGTCGGTGCCCGCTCTATCCTGAGGCTACTTCGGATTGGTCACTTGATTGGAATCCCATTTCCTAAACAGAACTAACTATTGGCCTCAATTGATCAATTTTAAAATAAAGTTTGAAACATTCCACCAAATTTAAAAATGAAAGACTTTTATTTATAATTATAAAATTCAACCGAGACAGACATTAATTTGGAGCAGTTATACTATTGTCCTGATAATTTCCTCACCAGATTGACAGGACATTAGTCAGAATGAATAAACTGATGAAATCAGTGCAGCAAACTGGCGGCTCCTTCAGAGAGGCTGTGGGTGGCTCTTAAAGAAGCCGTTGTGATTTCTATATTTCTGTCAGTAAATTGTAGTGTTTTACTTGGAGCTGAGGTATTTGGTCACCCCGTGCTTGGCCAGCTCCCCGGACAGCACCAGACTCACGGCGGTCTGGCTGTGTGGACACAATCCGCACTCTCCAAACTATTAGAGGTCTCTGCCATCTACTGGCTGACAGTGAGTGCTGCAACAAGAAACAATAATTCAGCAGAAATCATTTTATTTTGGAGAGAAAATACTTCAGCACCGTGTTTATGTTCAGCTTAAAACCATTGCCAAATAGTTTATTGGTCCAGCTGAAAACTCCAAACACCCGATTCCAGTGTGAACAGTGTGGTTGATCATTGAGTGTGGGATAGACACTTCCTCTGTCACTCTGGTACTAAGTGCCAATGTGGGATTCACTGCTGAATATGGGATAGATACTGTATCTGTCACTCTCTTGTACAGTGTGGCAGTGTGGGATTGACAAAGTGCCTATGATAGACAACGCCTCTGTCACCGCCTGTATTGTCAGTGGCAGATTGGCTGGTGAAAAACGACAGATACTGTATCTGACACTGTCTAGTACAATGTGACATTTTTAATTGTCTGGTGAGCTACACTAGAAACTTTATCTGTCACTCTCTGGTACTGTATCAGTGTGGGATTGACAGGTGAATATAGGAAAAGCACCACCACTCACTCACTGGTACTGCTTGCGAGTGGGCAAGAATTCCTTCATACAAGATAGCAATTGTATCTGTTACTGTTACTGTGTGGCAGCGTCTGATTGTCAGGTGAGTGGTGGATAGATAACTTAATGGGCAAATCTGTGAATTTCAAAGTGGAATTTAAGATTGAACATGTTAAATTAGATCTGAGATAATTGTGACCCATAGAACAGAACAGGAACCAGCCCTTTCCTGGAAACTGTGGGTGGCTCTGAAAAGAGCCTTTGGGTTATTAGATTGAATCTTGTCCGCTTTACTTGCTCTTGGAGCTGGCAGTGCTGGTTTTCTTGGGCAGTGTTGAGTCTGTGTTTTCAAATGCAGTTATACTGAATAACAGGACACAGACTACAGAAGTAAGTAAACAGGTCTTTAGTGCTTGAGGGTCAGGGCTGAACTGAGATACACTTTGCTCCGCAGGGTTTATATACCGGTGTGGTCACCACCGGTACTACAATGTACAGGAGCCATCAAAAAGTAGTCCATCACCTTAAGGTATCCTCTTAAGGTGGTACAGGTTACATAAGCTAAAAGGGGAGGAATTGTAGTGTAACAGTGTACTCCCCAAATTAAAACATTACATGGATAACATATATACAATTTACACACAAGAACTGTTCAAAGATTCGGTCTCTGAGGGGGCCTCCTGATCCGGCCCGGATAACGCCTTTCAGGGGTCTCTGGTTCTCGTTGCTGGGGTGGCTCATCCACTTGATCTCCTATGGATTTAACATCATCCAATATGTTCGAGTCTGAGGTAGATGCTACAGGCTCAATAAGTTCTTCAACTGGTGTCTCTGCCGTAGACATGGGGTCGACCCTTGTTCTTGATTCCACAAGTTGGTCAGCATGACGTCGTATTACGTTCTCTCCAACGTCTGTCGTGTACATCAAGGGTCCTTGTCATGCACGAATTGTCCCAGGTTGCCATTTATCATCCCTATAGTCCCTGGCCAACACTGGTTGTCCTATTTCAAAACTACGAGTGGCTTTGTTATTTACATGCTGGAATTGCTTGTTTTCGACTTCCCGTCGCACATTGGGTTTTAACAAATCCAACCGGGACCGCAACCTTCTGTTATAGAACATTATGGCAGGGCTTTGATTTGTCACTGCATGCGTGGCGTTTCGATACGCCATTAGGAAATTGTCCACCTTGTGTTGTAGTGGAATATGATCTTCACTCATGGCCTTTATCGCCTTTTTGAACGTTTGTACAAATCTCTCGGCCAACCCATTTGTAGCCGGATGATATGGGGCAGATGTATAGTGTTTCACCCCATTCTTTTTCATGAATTTCTGGAATTCTTCTGACACGAACTGTGGTCCGTTGTCTGAACATATTTGCTCCGGCAACCCATTCCTTGCAAATATCGTTCTTAGAACTGCAATCGTCTTCTCAGAGGTAGTGGTCGACATCTTAATCACTTCTGGCCATTTAGAATGTGCGTCTACTGCTATCAAAAACATGGAATCCATGAATGGACCTGCAAAGTCGATATGTACATGTTGCCATGGGGCTGAAGGCCATTCCCACGGATGCAGCGGTGCAATTGGAGGTGCATTTTGAACTTTTTGGCACCCTGAGCAGCTTTTAGTCAGATCCTCTATTTGTTTGGCGATACCTGGCCACCACACATAAGCCCTAGCAAGGCTTTTCATCTTGACTCCCCCCAGATGACCTTCATGCAATTCCTTCAGAACTCTCTCCCTTAATTAAGGAGGAATAATCACCCTTGTTCCATACATCAATGTTCCTTGACATACGGACAGCTGTTCTCATCTGGCTGAGAATGCTGGTAACAGTGGTTCACCATGTGCTGGCCATCCCTTCACTGTCAAGTCATAGACCCGAGACAGTGTCGGGTCATTTCGGGTCTCTCTCTCAATACCCGCATTGGTGACTGGTAAGCATTCGATGATGGTCGAGTGAAATATCTCGACAGGGTCAACTGCTGGTGCCTCTTCCGCTGTAAGTAGTGGCAGGCGCGACAGCCCATCAGCATTACCATGTTGCTTTGTACCTTTCAATTCAATATCGTATTGATGTGCCCCTAGGAAAAGGGACCATCTCTGAAGCCTCTGCGCCATCATTACCGGAACACCCTTCTTAGGGTTGAAAATGGAAACCAACGGCTGGTGATCTGTCAGCAGCATAAACTTTTGGCCTTGCAGGTAATGGTTAAATTTCTTAACTCCCCACACGAGGCTGAGAGCCTCCCTATCTATCTGAGCATAGTTGCGCTCAGCGGAGGTCAATGATCTGGATGCGAAAGCGACTGGCCTTTCCGAGCCATCTGGAAACTTATGTGAGAGCACTGCCCCGATACCATATGGAGAAGCATCGCAAGCTAAGCGAATAGGCAGCGTTGGGTTAAAGTGAGCCAACACTTCCTTAGAGGTGATCAGTGCCTTGCTCTTTTGAAAAGCCCGCTTACAATCATCGCTCCACTTCCATGGTATTCCCATTTGCAAAAGCGTGTTTAGCGGGTGTAACACCGTGGATAAATTTGGAAGAAACTTGTGGTAATAGTTAACCAACCCGAGGAACGACATCAACTGGGATACATTTTCCGGTGCAGGAGCTTTGACAACCGCTTCGATCTTGTCAGGTGACTTATGGAGTCCCTCCTGGTCAATGACATGGCCGCAGTACGAGATTTGCTTTTGAAAGAACTCGCATTTCTGGCGATTAACTCTGAGCCCATATTCTTTCAATCTGATGAGCAACTGCTCCAAATTCGCGAGGTGATCCTTATCGTTATCTCCTGTAATCAGGATGTCATCCAGGTAGCATTGTGTGCCTGGGATTCCCTGCAATACCTGCTCCATGGCCCTTTGCCAAATCGCTGGAGCCGATGCCACTCCAAAAACCAGCCTATGATACCGATATATTGTGTGTTGATCATGAGATACTGACGTGACGCTTCATCAACTTCCATCTGTAGGTACGCCTGCGCCAGGTCTATCTTGGTGAAGTGTTTTCTGCCAGACAGCGAAGCGAAGATATCCTCAATCCTTGGAAGCGGATATTGCACCGTGTGAAGAACCGGATTAACAGTGATCTTGAAATCACCACAGATGCGAACCTTCCCAGGTTCCCCCGGCTTGCTGCTCAACGAACGCTTCATGACAGGAACAATGGGTGTAGCCCATTCGCTCCAGTCCACCTTGGACAGTACCCCTGAATGTTCTAGCCCTTCCAGCTCTGCTTCCACAGCAGGCCGTATCGCATAAGGCACCGGTCTGGCTTTGAAAAATTTTGGGTTTGCATGTTCTTCAACCTTGATGGTTGCCGTAATTCCTTTCAGTGTTCCAAGTCCCTGTTGGAACACCTCCTTAGCATTGTCTAAGATTTTGGACAGTCGTTTAGGTTTGACGTCGTCCTCCTTACAGGCATCTACAGTCAGTGCTTGTATGGAATGCCAGTCCACATTTATTCTCCGGATCCATTCCCGTCCCAGTAGTGGCGGACCTCCATCAGGTAACACATACAAGTCCATTTTCTGACTTTCTTTACCATTGTAGACCACATTTACTTTGATCTTTCCTTTGGGGTATACTATTTGCCCCGTGTATGTTTTCAATACAATCTCTGTATCCCTCAGGGGAATGTGCAAGAATAACCTTTTGTAATCTTGCTTATTCATGACCGTCAATGCCGACCCAGTGTCCAATTCCATCTTCACTTGGACTCCTGCTATCCGAAGCGTGACCCAGATAGTTTGGTGGTCTGCTGTGTTACCCACATTATGTATTTTCAGACAACCCAGTTCCTTACTGCTGGAGTCTGAATCCGTCTTCTGTTCATCTGAACTGTTCTCTGTCACCTTGTGTACTTTTTTGTACTTCTCCTGCGGTGACTTTTTGCTGCTGGTCTTCTTTCCTGACCGGCATACTCTCGCTATGTGACCAAGTTTGCCACATTGCCTGCATTCTTTGTCTTTGAACCAGCACTGGTTCTGGTCATGCGTTGTCCTTCCGCAACGATAGCACTTTACTGCCCCCAATGCCATTTCATTGGTGCTGAATTCCAATGGCCTTTGCTGTATCTCTGCAGCGCCCCGTGCAGTTGCCTCATGGGATGCTGCAATGCTGAAAGCTTTGTCCAGTGTAAGATCCTTTTCCTCTAGCAGTCGCTTCTGGGTTCCTTCCCTTAGGAGCCCACACACAAACTTATCTCTCAGTGCGTCTGCTAGTCCTGTTCCGAACTGGCAGTACTTTGATAACTTGCGCAGTTCTGTTAGGAATTCAGCGTTGCTTTCTTCTTTAAATTGAATTCTTTTGTAGAATTTAAATTGTTCCGCTATCAGCAGCGGCGTGGGGTTTAAATGCTCTTGCAGGGTAGTAACAATATCCGCGAAACTCTTCCCTACCGGTTTGTCTGGAGTTACAAGGTTCCTTAATAACCCATACGTCTTCGCGCCCATCGAGTTTAATAGGGTTAGTGCTTTCTTATCATCTGGTACCTCATTCGTTGTACAGTAAACTTCGATGCGTTCCACATAAGTGGCCCAATCTTCCACATCGTTATCAAAAGCAGTGATGTTACCCGTTTTTGGCATCCTTGCTGAGTTTCTCCTTCCCCTTTGGATATTATTATTATTATTATTAATAATTTTTTTTTCAAGATGGCGGCTTTCCCCGCGCTTGTCTTCTTCCCCCGCCGACTCAAAATGGCGATTCCCGCGCTGTTGCCGTCCACGCCTCCCAGCGGTCCTTTATTTTCCCCTGCATTGCTGCTCTTGTTCCCCCGCTACTCCCGCGGTCCTTGTGGCCATAAACGCTTTTCTGGCTGCTGCGCGTCTCTGCCCGATTGCAGTCCGGCCCCTGACACCGGCTGCAGTCGTGTTCTCCGCCCTTTTCATCGTTTTCCCTCCCCTTCTCCCACTGACAACGCGGCCGACTTCCCCCCCCGTGCCGCTCGATCGGGCTTACGCCGCTGTCGTAGAAGGGATGCTCACTGATGCTTGACTTCGTGGCCAGCAAACCAACCCGGGTTTCCGATGGCCTCCCGTGCGATGCAGGATGTTGAGGGCGGATGCCCTTTTTCGACGCCCGTTTCTGAGGAGAAAGCTTCCTTTGATGCAAAACTGCCGCTAGGTAAGATCAGACTCGTCGCCACTGTTGAGTCTGTGTTTTCAAATGCAGTTATACTGAATAACAGGACACAGACTACAGAAGTAAGTAAACAGGTCTTTAGTGATTGAGGGTCCTCTTTTTATTTGAACCCAAAAAAAAAACCAATCGGACTGTAAATAAACAAAAGTTCAACTAAATCTTAACAAATCAAATTAAAATTTGGTTTTCCGAGTTGATGATGCACTCCAGTCCCCGCGGCGCCCAGTGGTCGCGGAAATACTCAAGCGCACCGGTGGACACTGCGTGCTCCATCTCCAGGGCCACCCGGGCGCGAACATGGCCGCGGAAGAGAGGCAGGCAATCCGGCTGGACGACTCCCTCGACCGCCCGCAGCCTGGACCAATTGATTGCTCTTTTAGCCAGGCCCAGGAGCAGGCCCACAAGGAGGTCCTCCAGCCTGTCCGCTCCCCTCCGCACCGGCTGACCATAGATCAAGAGCGTGGGACTGAAGTGCAACCAAAAATCGAGGAGCAGCCCCCTCAAGTAGTGAAAGAGGGGCTGCAACCTCTCACACTCCAGATAAACATGAAACACGGGCACCTCCAGGCCGCAAAAAATGCACGTGGCCTGGGAGTCCGTGAACCTACTTAAAACCTTATTGCACGGGACCGCTCCGTGCAACACCCTCCAGGCCAAGTCCCCGATGGAACAAGGGAGGACTGCCGCGTAGAGAGCCCTCCATTGGGGACCTCCGCCACTGCCAGTCGGCAAGAAGCCACGCCAAGGTGTGTCCGGACGGCAGACGAAGATGGCAAAGTGGAGAGTGTGCAGGAGCAGCCCGTACAGGAAACCACTCCGCACGGATTGAAAAGGCACGGAGGGTATTTCCTCGAGACGGCTCAAGTTGTGAGGCGCCGGCTCCCGAGGGGAGTTTCGGGGCCGGGCACCGATGAGGAATTCCGTCCGGACGGGGGTAAGTTCGGACGGGATCGCCCCACGTGCTTGAGCCGCCTCGATACACCTAGTGGAGTCGGGGCCCAGTGCTGCTTTCACCGATTCGATGGCTTCGGCCGCGAGCCAGACGTTGGCCCAGGACAGGCGCCACGCCAGCTCCTCCGGCGCCATCCAGCCCGCTCCTCCACCATCGAGCAGGTCCCCGACTCTGGTCACACCGCCTGGCACAGCCCTGCCCTCCGCCAGCCGCCCGAACCCGCGTTCGTGGAGGTGCGGATTCCTGAGCAGCGGCTTCCGAAGGAGAGCCGCCGCTCCTGACGGGGGAGAGCTCCGCCTGGAAGCGACGTAGTTCCAAACCCATAGTAGTTCCTGGTAGAAGACAGGCAGCTCCCGCAGGTCGGCACGCCTGCCGCCCACTTTCACAAACAGGAGCTGCGTCTCGTAATTGAGGCCGTGCAGCTGGCGGAAGAAAAACGTCGCCAGCGCACACCATCTCGGAGGATTCTCGACGTACAGGTATCTCTGCAGCGTCTGAAGACGGAAAGTCACAGCCTGGGTGCGAAGGCACACCAGTGCCTGACCGCCCTCCCTAAGCGGGAGACACAGAACCGCGGCAGAGACCCAGTGCTTCCTTTTGTCCCAGAAGAAGTCGATGAGCTTCTTCTGCATCTTGGCGACAAACGCAGGGGGAGGGATCAAAGTGACCAACCGGTACCACAACATGGCGGCACCAGCTGGTTTATGACCAGCGCTTGACCCCTGTAGGACAACACTCGGAGCAGTCCTGTCCAGCGTCCTAGGCGAGCGGTGACTTTGGCCTCCAGCTCTTGCCAGTTCGCCGGCCAGGCATCCTCGGCAGGGCTAAGGTAGACTCCCAAATAGAGGAGGTGCGTGGTGCTCCAGGCAAAAGGCCTGAACTCCTCCGGCAGGGAGTCCACCCGCCACTGACCCACCAGGAGTCCGGAACATTTCTCCCAGTTGATCTTGGCGGAGGATGCGTCCGAGTAAACCTGCTGGCATTCCCGCATCCTCCGCAAGTCAGCGGGATCCGTGACCATGAGGAGCATGTCATCGGCGTAAGCTGAGAGGACCACCTCCATGCCCGGCCCTTGCAGAGCCAGTCCCATCAACCTCTTCCGCAAGAGGCGCAGGAATGGCTCCACGCAAATGGCGTATAACTGACCGGATATGGGGCATCCCTGACGCACCCCTCTCCCGAAGCGAAGGGGCGCCGTCAAGGTCCCGTTAACTTTAATCAGACACTCTGCGGCGGCGTACAGAAGTCGGACCTGGGCGACGAAATGCGTCCTGAACCCGAATGCGCGCAGAGTCCCGAAGAGATACTCGTGATCCACCCTGTCGAACGCCTTCTCCTGATCCAGGGAGAGGAAGGCGAACGACAGACCAGACCTCTGGGAGTGGTGGACCAGGTCCCGGACCAGATGGATGTTATCGTGGATGGTCCGGCCCGGGACCGTGTAGGACTGGTCGGGGTGGATCATGTGGGCCAGCACGGTGCCAAGGTGAGCAGACATGGCCCGGGCAAAGATTTTATAGTCCGTGCTGAGGAGGGAGACCAGCCGCCAGTTCTTAAGGAGGCAGAGATCGCCCTTCTTAGGCAGCAGGACAATGACCGCCCTCCGCCAAGAGAGGGGCATCTCCCCGGTCGCCAAACTTTCCCCCAGGACCCACGCGTAGTCACCCCCCAAGACATCCCAGAACGTCCTGTGGAACTCCGCGGTCAGCCCGTACAGCCCCGGGGACTTTCCCCTAGAGAGCTGGCGGAGGGCGCCGGTCAGCTCCGCCAGGTTTAGCGGAGCGTCCAATTTTTCGGCGCCCTCCGGACTGACCTTCGGCAGGTCCTCCCGCAAAACTCTGCGCGCATCCTCGCTGGACGGATCCGGAGAGAACAGAGCCCCGTAGTAGGCGCAGGTCTCCGCGCTGATTCCCTCCGGATCCGAGACCAGAGATCCGTCGTCGGCCAGCAGCCCCAAGAGCTGCTTATGGACCCCCCGTCTTTTTTCCAGCGAGTAGGAGAAGGGGGAGCCGCGGTCCAGGTCCCGCAGGAGCTGGATCCGCGACCTCACGTACGCGCCTCAGGACCCGACGAGCTGCAGGTCCTTCAGCGCGCCCTTCTTCTCTTCGTACACCTTCCGCAGGGCCGGGTCCTTGCCGACTTGACCGAGACGGGACTCCAGGTCGAGCACCTCCTTCTCCAACTGCCTGACCCGGGCCTCTCGCCTCTTGGTCGACTCCTTCGCGTACTCCTGACAGAAGAGACGGACGTGAGCCTTGCCCACGTCCCACCATAGCCTCAAGGAGGGGAAGCCTCCCTGCTTCCTTCTCCAGTCGGCCCAGAACCGACAAAACGAATCCCAGAACCGCGCGTCCTCCAGCAGCAGGTTGTTAAAGTGCCAGTAGGCGGACCACCCCCGCACGCGCAGCGGAACGAGCTCCACCCACACCAGGTGGTGGTCCGTGCACGGAACCGGCCGCATGGAAGCCGCCAGAACGCAGGAGACATACGCCCGGGAAATGTAGAGGCGGTCGATTCTGGACCCTCCTCCTCCAGACCTCATGCTAGTGAAGGCGCTGGAGTCAGGATGAAGATTTCGGCAGACGTCCACCAAGTCGAAGGACCCAACCAGGTCCCTCAACTTCTCCATCGCCGCCGGGCATCGTGGGGGACCCGGACTGTCCCTCGCCTCGAGGGTGCAATTAAAATCCCCCCCGAGGATGACGCACTCGCCCACATCGATGGAGCCCAGAAGAGCGGACACTTCTTCAAAGAAGCGCACTTGCTGTGCACCGGCCTGAGGGGCGCACATGCTCACTTGATGGAGCGGCACGCCCCCCAGGTGAACAGTGACCTGGAGCAAACGGCCTGGCACGTGCTCCTTGACCCACAAGATCTCTGGCTGAAAATGCGGGGCCAGCAACATAGCCACCCCGCTGGAATTGTTGGGAGGTGACTCATGTTGACCCCTCCTTGCCACTCCAGGAGCCACATGGCTTCATCTCCCGGAACGGTGTGGGTAGATACCGCATACTTCCTGTCCCGAAGGACCGAGAAGTTATTGAATCTGCGGCGCGCCTCCCTGCTGCCATTGACGTTGAGGCTGGCGATGGTTATCTTCATGTCAGAAGCATAGTGCAACCTCTGCCTACACCTAACGGTCAGCCACCACCTCCTCAGCAGCCCAGTGAGAAACGTTCTGAGCCGACGCAGCTCGAGCGGGTTCACACCCTCATCCGCGCCCATGATCTTAACGGCGGCGCGGACGGATACGATGAGCAGCGCCAGCTCTGACCACCTGTCAAGGGCCAGCCGGACCTTATTGTGCCGACCCAGGCATGTGGCCATAAAATCCCGGAGTTCCCTCACGGGAATGAGGGGAGGCTCGGCAAGGGGCACAAGGTCATCCATTGCCTCGTCAGCGCTCGAGTCCGAATCCTCCTCCGTGCCCATCACCGAGTCCCCATCCTCCTCCAGGGGGTCGTCACCAGCGGCCGACCCGTCCGCCGCGCAGTGTGCAGCGAACGGCTCGGCCGCACCAGCCAGCCCCGCCTCTGCCCGCATCCCATCCCCAGGATTGGCGGCAGAGGATTCCTCCCTGGGCTCCTCTAGGGGTGTTGGGCCAGAAGACGGCGGCGGTTCAGAGCTCCCCTCCGCCCCAGACGCCGGAACAACCGGAGAAACCGGGGAGAGAACAATTCCCAGCTCCTCCAGTACGTCCGGCACCAGAGACGCAGCCAGGGGGCCAACCTCCTCCCTGCCACCAACCTCCGACCCAGCGGATGGGGTGTTTTGAATAAAAACGTCTACCAGGTCGAGCAGCCCCTGGGAGATGTCCGGGTCACATTGGGCGAGCTCATTATCCTCGAGCTCGCCCGACACAGACCCAAGGCCGCCCGACCCGGCGAGGGGTAACGGCACCGATAGAATATCAATTTCCGCCGCTCGTTGTTCCGCGACCCCCCCCCCCACGGGCAGGGTCTCGACCCCACCCCCGGGAGGCACGCGCCGGACAGACACATCTGCCTCAGCCTCCCGAGGGACAGGCGACCCCTGCCGATCGCTGGTGATGACGACAGCGGGGGGGGGCGCAGTACCCGCGGCGGGCAACGACTTAACCTGCTCGAAGGGACCTTCCTCCTCCCGGTCACAGAGTCATAGAGTCATAGAGTTTTACAGCACAGAAAGAGGCCCTTCGGCCCATCGTGTCCGCGCCGCCCATCCACCCCTGTCCTGTCTAATCCCATTTTCCAGCATTTGGTCCATAGCCTTGTATGCAATGGCATTTCAAGTGCTCATCCAAATGCTTCTTGAATGTTGTGAGGGTTCCTGCCTCTACCACCCTTTCAGGCAGTGAGTTCCAGATTCCAACCACCCTCTGGGTGAAAAAGTTCCTCCTCAAATCCCCTCTAAATCTCCTGCCCCTTACCCTGAATCTATGCCCCCTTGTTATTGACCCCCCTACTCAGGGGAAAAGTTCCTCTTTATCTACCCTATCTATGCCCCTCATCATTTTGTACACCTCAATCAGGTCCCCCCTCAGCCTTCTTTGCTCCAAGGAAAACAACCCCAGCCTGTTTAGTCTTTCTTCATAGCTGAGGCGCTCCATCCCAGGTAACATCCTGGTGAATCTTCTCTGCACCCTCTCCAAAGCAATCACATCCTTCCTATAGTGAGGCGACCAGAACTGCACACAGTACTCCAGCTGTGGCCTCACCAGCATTTTGTACAGCTCCATCATAACCTCCCTGCTCTTATATTCTATGCCTCGGCTAATGAAGGCAAGTATCCCATATGCCTTTTTAACCACCTTATCTACCTGTTCCGCTGCCTTCAGAGATCTATGTACATGTACACAAAGGTCCCTCTGACCCTCTGTACTTCCTAAGGTCCTACCACTCATTGTGTATTCCCTTGCCTTATTTGTCAGTCCAAAATGCATCACCTCGCACTTTTCAGGGTTAAATTCCATTTGCCACTTTTCCGCCCATCTGACCAACCCGTTTATATCGTCCTGTAGCCTGAGGCTTTCCTCCTCGCAATTTACCACCCCACCAATTTTCGTGTCATCTGCGAACTTACTGATCATACCTTTGACATTCTCATCCAAATCATTTATGTAGATCACAAACAACAAGGGACCCAGCACCGATCCCTGAGGTACCCCACTGGACACAGGCTTCCAGTCACAAAAGCATCCTTCGACCATCACCCTCTGCCTCCTGCCACTCAGCCAGTTTAGGATCCAACGCGCCAAGGCACCCTGGATCCCATGGGCTCTTACCTTCTTGACCAGTCTCCTATGAGGGACTTTGTCAAAAGCTTTACTGAAGTCCATGTAAACCACATCCACAGCATTTCCCTCATCCACCCCCCTAGTCACCCCCTCAAAAAATTCAATCAGATTTGTCAGACATGATTTACCCTTGACAAAGCCATGCTGACTATCCCCGATTAATCCTTGCCTCTCCAAGTGGAGACTAATTTTGTCCCTCAGAATTATTTCCAATAATTTCCCTACCACAGATGTTAGGCTCACTGGCCTGTAATTCCCTGGTTTATCCCTGCAACCCTTCTTGTATAATGGTACTACATTAGCTGTTCTCCAGTCCTCTGGTACATCCCCTGTGGCCAGAGAGGTTCTGAAAATTTGTGTCAGAGCCCCTGCAATCTCCTCCTTTGCTTCCCACTGCAGCCTGGGATACATCTCGTCCGGGCCTGGGGATTTATCCACTTTTTGGCCTGCTAAAACCGCTAGCACCTCCTCCCTCTCGATGCTAATATGTTCAAGTATGTCACAGTCCCCTTGCCCAATTTCTATGTCTGCATCGTCTCTCTCCATAGTGAACACAGATGCAAAAAATTCATTTAAAACCCCGCCTACATCATCTGGCTCTACACACAGATTGCCACTTTGGTCCCTAATGGGCCCTACCCTTTCCCTGGTTATTCCCTTGCCCTTAATATACTTATAAAACATCTTAGGATTTTCCTTTATTTTGCTCGCCAGTGTTATTTCATGGCCCCTCCTCGCCCTCCTAATTTCTTTTTTAAGTATGCCCCTGCATTTTTTATACTCCTCTAGGGCTTCTTCCGTCTTTAGTCTTTTGTAACTGCCAAAAGCCCCCCTTTTATTTCTAATGCATTTTTGTATATCCCTTGTCATCCAAGGTTCCCTTTGCTTGTTGGTCCCACCCTTGACCTTTACAGGAACATGTTGGCGTTGTACTCTCTCTATTTCCCTTCTGAAAGTCTCCCACTGTCTTGATGTGGATTTTCCTATAAGTAGCTGCTCCCAGTCCACTTTGGCCAGATCCTGCCTTATCATATTAAAATCGGCCTTCCCCCAATTTAGAACCCTTATTTCCGGGCCGTCTTTGTCTTTTTCCATGACCACCTTAAATCTCACCGAATTATGGTCACTATCGCCAAAATGCTCTCCTACTGACACTTCCACCACTTGTCCGGCTACATTCCCCAGAATTAGGTCCAGTATCGCCCCCTCTCTTGTAGGACTTTCTACATGTTGGCTCAAAAAGCTCTCTTGGATGCACTTTAAGAATTCTGCACCCTCTAAGCCTTTCACACTCTGACTATCCCAATTTATATTGGGGAAGTTGAAATCCCCCACTATTATTACCCTATTATTTTCGCACTTTTCTGAGATTTGCCTACATATCTGTTCCTCTATCTCCCCCTGACTGTTTGGGGGCCTATAGTACACTCCCAGCAAAGTGCTTGCCCCCTTTTTGTTTTTAAGTTCTACCCATATGGCCTCATTAGAGGAACCCGCTAATATATCATCCCTCCTTACAGCAGTAATTGACTCCTTAATTAATATTGCAACACCCCCTCCCCTTTTACACCCCCCTCTGTCTCGCCTGAAGATTCTATACCCCGGAATATTGAGCTGCCAGTCCTGACCCTCCTTCAACCATGTCTCCGTGATAGCAACAATATCGTACTCCCATGTGTTCAACAACAACTTCAGTTCGTCCACCTTATTTGCAAGACTCCTTGCATTAAAATAAATGCCTTCCAGCCCTGCCATATTCCCTTTTGCCTTCGCATATTTGCTCTGCCTTGTTTTTTTCTCTGTATTTGGCTGTAAATCACCCCCTGCTATAGCTCCACTCTGTACCCCATCCCCCTGCCAAGTTAGTTTAAACCCCCCCCAGCAGTGCTAGCAAACCTCCCCGCAAGGATATTGGTTCCCCTCTGGTTCAGGTGTAAACCGTCCGACTTGTACAAGTCCCACCTTTCCCAGAAGCAAACCCAGTGATCCAGGAAACTAAAGCCCTCCCTCCTGCACCATCCCTTTAGCCACGCATTCATCTGTTCTATCTTGGGATTACGGAAACATGGTTGCAGGGTGAGCAGGGCTGGGAGCTTAACATACAGGGGTATTCAGTATTTAGGAAGGATCGACAAAAAAGAAAGGGAGGAGGGGTAGCATTGCTAGTAAAAGAGGGGATAAATGCAATTGAAAAGAAGGATATTAACTCAGTTAATACAGAATCTATATGGGTGGAGCTAAGAAATAGCGAGGGGCGAAAAACATTAATAGGAGTGGTATATAGGCCTCCAAATAGTAAAATAGAGGTTAGGGAGGGCATCACGAGGGAAATTAGAGAAGCGTGCAATAAGAGCACAGCTGTCATCATAGGTGACTTTAACTTACATATAGATTGGACTAGCCTAATCAGTAAAAATAATGAGGAGGAGGAATTCCTTGAGTGTTTAAGGGATGGTTATCTGGATCAATATGTCGAGGAACCAACTCGGGAACAGGCTATATTGGACTGGGTACTGTGCAATGAGAAGGGACTAATCAGTAATCTTGTTGTACGGGGACCCTTGGGTCAGAGCGATCATAACATGATCGATTTCTCACTCGAAATGGAGAGCGAAGAAATTGACTCAGAGACTAAGGTCCTGAATTTAAACAAGGGGAATTATGATGCCATGAGACGGGAACTGAGTAGGTCTGATTGGACAACGTTCCTGGGAGGACTGGAGGTAGATAAACAATGGCAAACATTTAAAGATAGAATGACAAAATTGCAAAAATTGTTTATACCAATCTGGCATAAAAGGAAATCTAAAAAGGTGACTCAACCGTGGATAACAGGGGAAATTAGAGACAGCATAAAATCCAAAGATAGGGCGTATAAAATAGCCAAAAAAAGCGCCAGAGCGGAAGATTGGGAACAGTTTAAGATAGAGCAAAGGAGGGCAAAGGGCATGATCAAGAGGGGCAAAATAGCTTACGAAAACAAGCTGGCGGAAAATATAAAAACTAACTCCAAAAGCTTTTATAAATATATCAAAAGGAAAAGACTGGTGAAAACCAAAGTTGGTCCATTGCAGTCAGATACGGGGGAATATATAATGGGAAATAAGGAAATGGCAGATCAACTAAATGCATACTTTGGGTCAGTCTTTACGAAGGAAGACACAAAAAACCTCCCTGGGATATCGGGAAAAATAGGGACATTGGCAAAGGAGGAACTGACGCAAATCAATATCTCTAAGGATATGGTGTTAAGGAAGCTAAAGGGATTGAAGGTGGACAAATCCCCAGGGCCTGATAACATGCATCCTAGGGTACTGAAGGAGGTGGCCCTAGAGATAGTGGATGCACTAAGGATGATTTTTCAGAATTCATTAGACTCGGGAACAGTGCCGATGGATTGGAGGGTAGCTAACGTTACCCCACTATTCAAAAAGGGGGGTAGGGAAAAAGCAGGTAATTACAGACCTGTAAGCCTTACATCAGTTGTGGGCAAAATGCTGGAGTCCATCATTAAGGATGAAATAGCGGAGCACTTAGCAAATGGGGACAGGATAGGACAGAGTCAACATGGATTTACAAAGGGTAAATCGTGCTTGACTAATCTATTGGAATTTTTTGAGGGAGTAACTGGTAGAATAGATGGGGGAGAGCCAGTAGATGTGGTGTACCTGGACTTCCAAAAGGCCTTCGATAAGGTCCCACATAAAAGATTAGCATGGAAAATTGAGGCTCATGGGATAAAGGGGAAAGTTTTGGCGTGGATAGGGAACTGGCTGTCAGATAGAAAACAGAGAGTTGGAATAAACGGCTCATTTTCTGAATGGCAGGCAGTAACAAGTGGGGTACCACAGGGATCTGTCCTGGGCCCCCAGCTGTTCACAATTTACATTAATGACCTGGATCAGGGAGTCGGATGCAGCATTTCCAAATTTGCAGACGACACTAAACTAGGAGGGGGGGTGGGCTCAGAGGAAGAGACCAGGAAGCTCCAGAGCGATTTGGACAGACTGGGCGATTGGGCGGATAAATGGCAGATGCACTATAATGTGGACAAGTGCGAAGTTATCCACCTTGGGTGCAGGAACGGGAGGGCAAATTATTATTTAAATGGCAATAGATTGGGAGAGGGGGAAGTACAGAGAGACCTGGGTGTTCTTGTACACCAGTCACTGAAGGCGAGCATGCAGGTGCAACAGGCGGTCAAGAAGGCAAACGGTATGCTGGCCTTCATAGCAAAAGGGTTAGAATACAGGAACAGGGATACCTTGCTGCAGCTGTACAGGGCACTGGTGAGACCACACCTCGAGTACTGTGTACAGTTTTGGTCGCCTCATCTGAGGAAGGATGTTCTTGCCATGGAGGGGGTGCAGCGGCGATTCACCAGGCTGATACCAGGAATGGCGGGAATGACCTATGAGGAGAGACTATGTAGTTTAGGGATGTACACACTGGAGTTTAGAAGATTGAGAGGGGACCTCATAGAAGTGTATAAAATTCTGACAGGTCTAGACAGACTGGATGCAGAAGGAATGTTTCCCTTGGCGGGTGAGAACAGAACTAGAGGACATAATTTAAGGATAAGGGCTAAACCATTTAGGACAGAGATGAGGGGGAATTTCTTCACTCAGAGAGTGGTGAACCTGTGGAACTCATTGCCACAGAGGGCAGTGTACGCCAGCTCATTAAATATATTTAAGAGGGAATTAGATATATTTCTACGGGCAAAAGGGGTTAAGGGTTACGGAGAGAAGGCGGGGACGGGATACTGAATTAAAGGATCAGCCATGATCTCATCGAATGGCGGAGCAGGCACGAAGGGCCGAATGGCCTACTCCTGCTCCTATCTTCTATGTATCTATGTATCTATGTATCTTCCCATTCCTATACTCACTAGCACGTGGCACCGGGAGTAATCCAGAGATTACAACCTTTGAAGTCCTGCTCTTTAATCCTTCACCTAGCTGCCTAAATTCTTGCTGCAGGACCTCATCCCTCTTTTTACCTATGTCGTTGGTACCAATGTGGATCACGACCTCTGACTGTTCACCCTCCCCCTCCAGAATGCCCTGCAGCCGCTCAGTGATATCCTTGACCCTGGCACCAGGGAGGCAACAAACCATCCTGGATTCACGTCTACGGCCACAGAAACGCCTATCTGTTCCCCTTACTATAGAATCCCCTACCACTATTGCTCTCCCACTCTTTTTCCCCCCTTCCTGGGCAGCAGGAGCACCCCCAGTGCCAGGAAGTTGGCTGCTGCTGCCTTCCCCTGGTGAGTCATCCCCCTCAACAGTATCCAAAGCGGCATACCTGTTTGAGAGGGGAATGGTCACAGGGGTCTCCTGCACTACCTGCCTGCTTCTATTGCTCCTCCTGGTGGTCACCCATTTCCTATCTTCCTGTGCAGCCCTTCCCTGTGGTGTGACCAACTCACTAAACGTGTTATCCACGATCCTCCTCCTCTTCCAGGGGGTCGCGCCTTCTTTTTAGCACGGAGGGAGCGAGGGAGACCTCCATGTCTGCAAAGGCCTCCTCCTCAGCTCCCTCCGGCGGAGCAGGTTTGTCGGGTTCCTCGGGCCTGAGCCCGGCCGCAGGTATTGGCGTTACCGCTGCGACGGTTGCGGCCACAGGCTCGGGCACGAGGCCCCTCCCGTTCGCGTCTGCCCCGATGAACTCCGCGAGGAGCGCGGGTGTAAGGGGCGCAAGGGGCAAGGGCTGGCCATCCACGGGGGGACCTGCCCTGAGGTGTTTTTTTTTCCCCCGCACCTTCTTTCTGGCCGGACACGCTACCTCCCCGCCGCCGGAGGCCTTGGTGGCATCGGCCCCCGACGTCAACCGCGCATCAGACGTTCTTGATGCGCGGGCAGATGCGGGGGGAGGAGCGGCGGCGTCGCCAGCCTCGGCCGCACAAGATGATCCGGCGGCCTTGGAGGCGGGGCAGTTTTTCCTGATGTGCCCCACCTCCTTGCAGGCGTGGCACCGCACACCGTCCGATGTCCAAAAGATGCGATAGGCGGTCCCCTCATGGAGGACGACGAACGCCCCGCCGGAAGGAGAAGACGTGGTGAAGGCTGGCCTCCCGGAAGCCGAGCGGGATGGGTGTGATCCCCGACCTCACCTCCCCAAGTTGACGTAAATGGGGAAGGAGGAGCTCACCAGAAACATAGGGCGGGACGTTGGAAACGACGATCCTCTGCGCGGTGGCCTCGAGAGGATCCACTGGCAGGAAGGTCCCGCCCATGGTGAGCCCCTTGGTGAAGGCCAGGGACACTGCCCGCTCTGACCCCAGGAAGAACACAGCCTTCCCATACATTTTTGAGGCTGCGACGATGGCTGAGGGGCCGACAACCCCAGCCATGGCTTTATCGCAGGCCTCAATGGTCATAGTGGGGTGAGTGTAGCTCTTCACCCCAAGCTTTTTTGTTATTAATCTGAATGGTGACGGGGCAGCAGAAGCAGCGGGAGCAGCTATGGCTGTCACTCCCGCATAAGTCCTGGCTTGCCCCGCCACCGGCGAAGATGCAGTCGCCATTATGGGGTGCTTTTATAAGGGCTACACTCATCCCAAGTCACAGGCCTGAAGGTTTTAATGGCCTCAGGTATTTTTTTGTCCTCTATTGAGCAGAGGGAGCTGATTAAAATGAAGACACACCTCTCCCCTTACTGATTGAAATTGGGAGAGGGGTCTTCTCCCCTCTGCTCAATAGGCAATTAATAAAAAGAGATGAAAAATGAGGTGCCTCAGAGAAATAGGCAGAGAGAGACAAAGAGAGAGAGGGGGGTGGGAAGGAGGGAGGCTGCAAGGGCACTGTTGCCACTCAGGATGGTGGGTGGGTGTTGGCAGGGGTGCACTCTCCGATGGGATTTAAAAGTCTTTGGTGGTGGTGGTCTTCTGGCAGGGGGAGAAGATGTCTTCACCTGGGAAAACTGGAGATGCCCAGGCTCAGTCCTGCAGCAGGTCTTAACGATGCAATTAATGGAATTAAATTAAAGACTTCACCTCGGCAGCTCCAGCTGTCCCAGGCCAGGCAATAGAAAGGAGTGCTTATTAGTGGTGTGCGTGGCCTAGATTTTAACAAGAGCCACACACACACACATAGACACCCCTTGCTGATCCGGCCTTGTTTCTTCTTCCCCCCCCCACCTAAAATACAAAGACTTTGGGAGAGTGCCCCAAATAACACCCACCTGTAGATGTTCAGAAAGATGTTTCTTCCCTCCTTCCAAACAGTTGGTTGTTTTCTGCTGATGTTGGTTTCTCTCCCCTCTCTCCTGAAGTGGAGGCCAATTTGGGGAGGCAGTGATAGGAAAGGCCTCTCCCCTGGTTGGTGTTGATGCTGGCCTCCTTTCTCCTTCTCCTCCTCTGTCCTATCTCTCCAGGCACCTCAGTTGCTGTGATGATGGTGGAGGAGGTGGAGGTAGTGGTCTGTCGTTCTCCTCCTCTTCCTGGTCAGGAGACCACCACTTTCCACTCTCTTGGTTTGGCTGCTCCTTCTCCTCCTGGTGACTGAGGCAGCTGCACAGCCAGAAATGCACTGAAGACTCTTAGTGATTGAGGGTCCTCTTTCTTTTGAACCCAAAAAAACCCAATTGGACTGTAACTAAACAAAAAATTCAACTAAATCTTAACAAATCAAATTAAAATTTGGTTTCCCGAGTTGATGATGCACTCCACTCCCCGCGGCACCCACCGGTCGCAGAAATACTCAAGCGTACCGGCGGACACCGCGTGCTCCATCTCCAGGGCCACCCAGGCGCGAACATGGCCGCAGAAGAGAGGCAGGCAATCCGGCTGGACGACCCCCTCGACCGCCCGCTGCCTGGACCAATTGATTGCTCTTTTAGCCAGGCCCAGGAGCAGGCCCACAAGGAGGTCCTCCAGCCTGTCCGCTCCCCTCCGCACCGGCTGACCGTAGATCAAGAGCGTGGGACTGAAGTGCAACCAAAAATCGAGGAGCAGCCCCTTCAAGTAGTGAAAGAGGGGCTGCAACCTCTCACACTCCATATAAACGTGAAACACGGACTCCTCCAGGCCGCAAAAAACACAGGCGGCCTGGGAGTCCGTGAATCTACTTAAAACCTTATTGCACGGGACCGCTCCGTGCAACATCCTCCAGGCCAAGTCCCCGATGGAACAAGGGAGGACTCCCACGTAGACAGCCCTCCATTGGGGACCTCCGCCACCGCCAGTCGGCAAGACGCCACGCCAAGGCGTGTCCGGACGGCAGACGAAGATGGAAAAGTGGAGAGTGTGCAGGAGCAGCCCGTACAGGAAACCCCTCCGCGCGGAATGAAAAGGCACGGAGGGTATTTCCTCGAGACGGCTCAAGTTGTGAGGTGCCGGCTCCCGAGGGGAGTTTCGGGGTCGGGCGCCGATGAGGAATTCCTTCCGGACGGGGGTAAGCTCGGACAGGATCGCCCCACGTGCTTGAGCCGCCTCGATACACCTAGTGGAGTCGGGGCCCAGTGCCGCTTTCATCGATTCGATGGCTTCGGCCGTGAGCCGGACGTTGGCCCAGGACAGGCGCCACGCCAGCTCCTCCGGCGCCATCCAGCCCGCTCCTCCGCCATCAAGCAGGTCCCTGACTCTGGTCACCCCGCCAGGCACAGCCCTGCCTTCCGCCAGCCGCCCGAACCCGCGTTCGCGGAGGTGCGGATTCCTGAGCAGCGGCTCCAAAAGGAGAGCCGCCGCTCCTGACGGGGGAGAGCTCCGCCTGGAAGCGACGTAGTTCCAAACCCATAGTAGATCCTGGTAGAAGACAGGCAGCTCCCGCAGGTCGGGACGCCAGCCGCCCACTTTCACAAACGGGAGCTGCGTGTCGTAATTGAGGCCATGCAGCTGGCGGAAGAAAAACGTCGCCAGCGCACACCATCTCGGAGGATTCTCGATGTACAGGTATCTCTGCAGCGACTGAAGACGGAAAGTCGCAGCCTGGGTGCGAAGGCACACCAGCGCCTGACCGCCCTCCCTAAGCGGGAGACACAGAACTGCGGCAGAGACCTAGTGCTTCCTTTTGTCCCAGAAGAAGTCGATGAGCTTCTTCTGCATCTTGGCGACAAACGCAGGGGGAGGGATCAAAGTGACCAACCAGTACCACAACATGGCGGCCACCAGCTGGTTTATGACCAGCGCTCGACCCCTGTAGGACAACACTCGGAGCAGTCCTGTCCAGCGTCCTAGGCGAGCGGTGACTTTGGCCTTCAGCTCTTGCCAGTTTGCCGGCCAGGCGTCCTCGGCAGGGCTAAGGTAGACTCCCAAATAGAGGAGGTGCGTGGTGGTCCAGGCGAATGGCCTGAACTCCTCCGGCAGGGAGTCCACCCGCCACTGACCCACCAGGAGTCCGGAACATTTCTCCCAGTTGATCTTGGCGGAGGATGCGTCCGAGCAAATCTGCTGGCATTCCCGCATCCTCCACAAGTCAGCGGGATCCGTGACCATGAGGAGCATGTCATCGGCGAGAGGACCACCTCCACGCCCGGCCCTTGCAGAGCCAGTCCCGTCAACCTCTTCCGGAAGAGGCGCAGGAATGGCTCCACGCAAATGGCGTATAAGTGACCGGACATGGGGCATCCCTGACGCACCCCCCTCCCGAAGCGAAGGGGCGCCGTCAAGGACCCGTTAACTTTAATCACACACTCTGTGGCGGCGTACAGAAGTCAGATCTGGGCAACGAAATGCGTCCCGAAGAGATACTCGTGATCCACCCTGTCGAACACCTTCTCCTGATCCAGAGAGAGGAAGGCGACCGACAGACCAGCCCTCTGGGAGTGGTGGACCAGGTCCCGGACCAGATGGATGTTATCACTGATGGTCCGGCCCAGGACCGTGTAGGACTGGTCGGGGTGGATCATGTGGGCCAGCACGGTGCCAAGGCGAGCAGACATGGCCCTGGCAAAGATTTTATAGTCCGTGCTGAGGAGGTAGACCGGGCGCCAGTTCTTAAGGAGGTGGAGATCGCCCTTCTTAGGCAGCAGGACAATGACCGCCCTGCGCCAAGAGAGGGGCATTTCCCTGGTCGCCAAACATTCCCCCAGGGCCCGCGCGTAGTCGCCCCCCAAGATGTCCCAGAACGTCCTGTGGAACTCCACGGTCAGCCCGTCCAGCCCCGGGGACTTTCCCCTAGAGAGCTGGCGGAGGGCGCCAGTCAGCTCCGCCAGGCTTAGCGGAGCGTCCAATTTTTCGGCGCCCTCCGGACTGACCTTCGGCAGGTCCTCCCACAAAACTCTGCGCGCATCCCCGCTGGATGGATCCGGAGAGAACAGAGCCCCGTAGTAGGCGCGGGTCTCCGCGCTGATTCCCTCCAGATCCGAGACCAGAGATCCGTCGTCGGCCAACAGGCCCTAGAGCTGCTTACGGACCCCCCGTCTTTTTTCCAGCGAGTAGAAGAAGGGGGAGCCGCGGTCCAGGTCCCACAGGAGCTGGGTCCGCGACCTCACGTACGTGCCTCGGGACCCGACGAGCTGCAGGTCCTTCAGCGCGCCCTTCTTCTCTTCGTACACCTTCCACCGGTCCGGGTCCCCGACGACTTGACCGAGGCGGGACTCCAGGTTGAGCACCTCCTTCTCCAACCGCCCGACCCGGGCCTCCCGCCTCTTGGTCGACCCCTTCGCCTACTCCTGACAGAAGAGACGGATATGAGCCTTGCCCACGTCCCACCACAGCCTCAAGGAGGGGAAGCACCCCTGCTTCCTTCTCCAGTCGGCCCAGAACCGATGAAACGAATCCCGGAACCATGCGTCCTCCAGCAGCAGGTTGTTAAAGTGCCAGTACGCAGACATCCCCCGCGCGCGCAGCGGAACGAGCTCCGCCCACACCAGGTGGTGGTCCGTGCACGGCACCGGTCGCATGGAAGCCGCCGGAACGCAGGAGACGTATGCCCGGGAAATGTAGAGGCGGTCGATTCTGGACCCTCCTCCAGACCTCACGCTAGTGAAGGCGCTGGAGTTGGGATGAAGATTTTGCCAGACGTCCACCAAGTCGAAGGACCCGACCAGGTCCCTCAACTTCTCCATCGCCGCCAGGCATCGCGGGGGACCCGGACTGTCCCTCGCCTCGAGGGTGCAGTTAAAATCCCCCCCGAGGATGATGCACTCACCCACGTCGAAGGAGCCCAGAAGAGCGGACACTTCTTCAAAGAAGCGCACTTGCTGCGCACCGGCCTGAGGGGCGTACACGTTCACTAGATGGAGCGGCACACCCCCCATGCGAACAGTGACCTGGAGCAAGCGGCCCAGCACGTGCTCCTTGACCCACAAGATCTCTGGCTGAAAATGTGGGGCCAGCAAGATAGCCACCCCGCTGGAATTGTTGGAGAGGTGACTCATGCTGACCCCTCCTTGCCACTCCAGGAGCCACGTGGCTTCGTCTCCCAGAACAGTGTGGGTTTCTTGCAGGAAGCACACCACATACTTCCCGTCCCGAAGGACCGAGAAGTTATTGAATCTGCGGCGCGCCTCCCTGCTGCCATTGGTGTTGAGGCTGGCTATGTTTATCTTCATGTCAGAAGCATAGTGCAACCTCTACCTACACCTAATGGGGGGAGGAAGCGCAGCCGCTGGTCAGCCGCCACTTTCTCAGCAGCCCAGTGAGAAACGTTCTGAGCCGACGCAGCTCGAGCGGGTTCACACCCTTGTCCGCGCCCATGATCTTAACGGCGGCGCGGACAGATATGATGAGCAGCGCCAGCTCCAACCACCTGTTGAGGGCCAGACGGACCTTATTGCGCCGACCCAGGCACATGGCCATAAAATCCCAGAGTTCCCTTACGGGAATGAGGGCACGAGGTCGTCCATCAGCTCGTCGGCGCTGGAGTCCGAATCGTCCTCCGTGCCCATCACCGAGTGCCCATCCTCCTCCAGGGGGTCGTCACCAGCGGCCGACCCGTCCACCGCGCAGTGCTGGGCCAGAAGACGGCGGCGGTTCAGAGCTCCCCTCCGCCCCAGACACCGGAACAACCGGAGAAACCGGGGAGAGAACAATTCCCAGCTCCTCCAGTACGTCCGGCACCAGAGACGCAGCCAGGGGGCCAACCTCCTCCCCGCCACTAACCTCCGACCCAGCGGATGGGGTGTTCTGAATTAAACCCTCTACCAGGTCGAGCAGCCCCTGGGAGATGTCCGGGTCACATTGGGCGAGCTCCTTATCCTCGAGCTCGCCCGACCCAGACCCCAGGCCGCCCGACCCGGCGAGGGGTAATGGCACCGATAGAACGTCAATTTCAGTTTCCGCCGTGGGTTGTTCCGCGACCCCCCCACGGGCAGGGTCTCGTCCCCACCCCCAGGAGGCACGCGCCGGACAGACACATCTGCCTCAGCCTCCCGAGGGACAGGCGACCCCTGCCGATCGCTGGTGATGACGATAGCGGGGAGGGCACAGTACCCGCGGCGGGTGACGACTCCCCCTGCTCGAAGGGACCTTCCTCCTCCCGGTCCTCCTCCTCTTCCAGGGGGTCACGCCTTCTTTTTAGCACGGAGGGAGCGAGGGAGACCTCCATGTCTGCAAAGGCCTCCTCCTCAGCTCCCTCCGGCGGAGCAGGTTTGTCAGGTTCTTCGGGCCCGAGCCCGGCCGCAGGTATCGGCATTACCGCTGCGGTGGTTGCATCCACAGGCTCGGGCACGAGGCCCCTCCCGCTTGCGTCTGCCCCGATCAACTCCGCGAGGAGCGCGGGCGTAAGGGGCTCAAGGGGCAAGGGCTGGCCATCCACAGGGGGACTGTGGTGATTATTCTTGTTTTATAAGAAGCATTGTAATTGGTTGCCTGTTTTCCTGCCTTGAGATATATGCTGTAAACTTATTGGTTAGTTGATTCCATGTGACCTGTGGTGGCCATCTTAAATTCAGTTTTCTACAGTGGATGAGACTGGGTGCTCAACATGTACTTGCTGGTTTTTTAAGGTTAATAAAGCCTAGCTTTTGAAAGGCAATCTACTCTTTATTTCAATTTATTAACCTTTTGCTATAATGGAACGATATCTTCGACCGGAACGATTTAATGCTGACCCTAATTCTGCAGGAGTGGATGATCAATGGAAACATTGGTATCGTACATTTAATAACTTTTTGGGTGTGTTGGATCAGCAATCTCTGAATAAGTTGGATATACTAATCAACTACATTGCTCCGGATGTGTACAAGTATATTTTGGACTGTGAAACTTATGAATTGGCTATTGCTACGTTGGAAATTTTTTTTGTTAAACCCAAAAATGAGGTATTTGCACGTCACCTTTTATCTGCCCGTAGGCAGCAGGCGGGAGAATCCTTGGATGCTTATTTACAAGCACTCCGGCGCCTTGGTGCTAACTGTAATTATAAGGCCGTGTCTGCAGAAGAACATAAGGAAGAGTTGGTATGGGATGCATTTATTAATGGATTACTGTCTAGATCAATTCGTCAGCGGTTAATAGAAAATAAGACTTTGGATCTTAAGAGTGCTTTTGAGCAAGCCTCTACATTGGATTTGGCTCAGAGAAGTTCGGATTCTTATGCTCTTTTTGATCAGCCTGCGACCGTGGTTTCGGCAGTTCCGGATGAAAGGGAGTTACGTGGATTTAATAGGAGTGGTTTACCAGATTCCAAAACAGTTTCTACTTCGGCAGCTGTTGCCTCTAGGATTCAGAAGTGTTATTTTTGCGGGAACGCCCGGCACCCCCGTCTGAAGTGCCCTGCCGCTGTGTGTAGTAAATGCGGCAAGGGAGGTCATTATGCACGTGTTTGCAAATCGGTTGCCTCCTCTGCGACCATTCAGCCTTTAGATAGGGCGTTTATTGCATCAGTTTCTGCTGCCTTTTCCCATGGCCTAAACAAAGCTATAGTTATGGCCCAAGTTAATGGGTTAGAAGTGAAGGCCCTTATAGATACGGGCAGTACTGAGAGCTTTATAAATCTTCAGTTTGTGAGGGAGAAGCGTTTGAAAATTTCGCCTGTTTCCTATCAGGTGTGTATGGCTCAGACGACTCTCACCTCACAAGTAGCTGGTTGTTGCCTTGTGAAATTAATTCTCCTAGGTAATACGTATACTGATATACGCCTATCCGTTCTGCCTAATCGCTGTGCAGACATTTTGATTGGTCATGATGTGCTTCAATTACATGAGTCCCTCAGTCTTTCTTTCGGAGGAACCAAGCCACCTTTGTCTATTTGTGGATTAACTTCTTTATTCATTTCTCCATTATCACTTTTTTCCAATTTGATGCCGGACTGTAAGCCAATTGCTACCAAGTCAAGAAGGTATAGCAGTCAAGTTAAAGAATTTATTAATTCTGAAGTTCAACGTCTTTTATCGGAAGGAATCATTGAACCTAGTTTTTCGCCCTGGCGGGCACAGGTAGTTGTCACCACTAATGAGAGACATAAGAAGCGAATGGTGATAGACTACTCTCAAACTATTAACAGGTATACTCAATTAGATGCGTACCCCCTGCCTAAGATTGATGAGCTTATCAATAAAGTATCTCAATATAAGGTTTTTAGCACTATTGACCTAAAGAGTGCTTATCATCAGATTCCTATCGCTAAGAGGGACAAACCATATACGGCCTTTGAAGCTGGCGGAAAGCTGTACCAGTTTTGCCGAGTACCATTCGGTGTTACTAACGGTGTCGCCTGTTTTCAACGGGCAATGGATGCTTTTATAAGTGATAACTCTCTCTCTGACACCTTCTCATATTTAGGTGACATCACGGTGTGTGGCAAATCAAGGGTGGAGCACGATTTTAATCTAGAAAGATTCCTTCAAGTTGCGGAAAAAGTTGGCTTAACTTTCAATAAAGAGAAGTGTATCTTTTCGACCACCGAGGTAAATTTACTGGGGTATATTATCTCGGGAAACAAGATTAAACCAGATCCAGAACGGCTGCGACCACTGATTGAGTTACCTTGCCCTACTAATTCTAAGGCCTTGCAACGAGTTGTTGGACTGTTTTCTTATTATTCTAATTGGATTGCAAACTTCTCGCAGAAGATCCGGCCCCTTATTCGGGTTCCGACATATCCTCTATCATGGGAGGCCAGGATGTGTTTTGATAATTTTAAAAAGGATATCCTTGGAGCAGTTGTGCATTCTATTGATGAGCAGGTTCCCTTTGTGATTGAGACGGACGCTTCCGATTTTGCAATTGGGGCTACCCTGAACCAAAATGGAAGACCTGTGGCCTTTTTCTCACGTACTCTGAGCAATAGTGAGCAGAGACATTCATCAATAGAGAAAGAGGCGTACGCAATAGTAGAAGCATTGCGTAAATGGAGACATTATTTATCTGGGCGACATTTTACGTTAGTAACTGACCAAAAATCTGTGTCCTTCATGTTTGATGTCAAACATTTTGGAAAGATTAAGAATGATAAAATAATGAGGTGGAGGATCGAGTTGGCATGCTATCATTTCGATATAGTCTATCGTCTGGGGAAGGATAATGTTGCGGCTGATGCGCTGTCGAGGGCTTATTGTTCTGTGCTTCACGGAGATACGCTTATTAATCTTCATAATGCTTTGTGCCATCCTGGTGTTACGAGGATGATACACTTCGTACGCAGTAAGAATTTGCCCTTTTCAGTTGAAGACGTCAAGCGGATGACTTCGTCATGCTCTGTCTGCACCCGGTGTAAACCGAATTTCTTTAAGCCTCAACGAGCTCATCTTATAAAGACTACTTCTCCCTTTGAACGCCTGAGCGTTGATTTTAAGGGGCCTCTTCCTTCAACGACTCAGAATCGATATATATTTACTGTTGTGGATGAGTTTTCAAGGTTCCCTTTTGCTTTTCCTTGTGCAGATGTATCAGCTGCTACAGTTATTAAATGTCTGACTCAACTTTTTGTCATCTTTGGGATGCCTGCGTATATCCATTTGGATCAGGGAAGTTCTTTTATGTCTTCCCAGTTGAAGGAATACCTCCAGAGTCGGGGAATTTCTACTAGCAGAACTACCCCGTATAATCCCCAGGGTAATGGACAGTGCGAACGATACAATGGGGTGATCTGGAAGGCAGTTATGTTGGCTTTGACATCCTGGAACCTTAATACACAGTGGGAAATGGTACTGCCTGATGCCCTGCATTCCATTAGATCATTGCTTTCAACGGCTACTAATGTAACCCCCCATGAAAGGCTCTTCAACTATCCGCGGAGATCCACTACGGGATATTCGGTACCTTCATGGCTTACTATGCAGGGACCTGTGCTGCTCCGACGCCATGTTAGACTGTCAAAGTATGATCCTTTAGTGGAGGAGGTGGAGCTATTGGAGGCAAATTCCCAATATGCTCACATTCGATTCCAAGATGGGAAAGAAAGTACGGTTTCAGTTAAAGACTTAGCTTCTTGTGGTGGCCAGCCCTCTCCTGAGGACATTAACAATAGCCATAATTCAGATAATGTTGATGTCATCACAGATACTACGAACATTTCCAATCCTATTGCAGACACTTACAATTCTCTTAGTCTGCCCCCGATGGATGTTCATGACCCTCCCAGTCTACCTTCTAATGGGACTTCCAATTCGGAAACCGTTGATAATCGGGATATTGATAGCCTCCCTGCAGAAGATATTTCTGAGTCTCCTGGTGTGGGAGGGCAAGGAACTCCATCAAGGCTAAGAAGGTCGACACGAACAAGATATCCGGTCGACCGGTTAAAAATGGACTTTTAAAATAATTAATAAATGAATAGTAAAATTTTAAAATTGTTGAAGGCTGCTCTAGTCATAAATAACTAATTGTAAACTGTAAAAGCTACCTAGGTTGAAGTATATTTTAAAAGGAGGGGTGAATGTGGTGATTATTCTTGTTTTATAAGAAGCATTGTAATTGGTTGCCTGTTTTCCTGCCTTGAGATATATGCTGCAAACTTATTGGTTAGTTGATTCCATGTGACCTGTGGTGGCCATCTTAAATTCAGTTTTCTACAGTGGTTGAGACTGGGTGCTCAACATGTACTTGCTGGTTTTTTAAGGTTAATAAAGCCTAGCTTTTGAAAGGCAATCTACTCTTTATTTCAGGGACCCGCCCTAAGGTGTTTATTTTTTCCCCGCGCCTTCCATCCGGCCGGACACGCTCCCTCCCCCCCGCCGGAGGCCTTGGTGGCATCGGCCCCCGACGTCAACCGCGCATCAGACGTTCTCGATGCGCGGGCAGATCCGGGGGAAGGAGCGGTGGCGGCGCCAGCCGCGGCCGCACGAGATGATCTGGCGGCCTTGGAGGCGGGGCAGTTTTTCCTGATGTGCCCCACCTCCTTGCAGACGTGGCACCTCACACCGTCCGACGTCCAAAAGACGCGATAGGCGGTCCCCTCGCGGAGGACGACGAACGCCCCGTCGGTGTCCTCCTCCCGCGCCAGCTGGATAAACAGCTGGCGCCGGAAGGAGAAGACGTGGCGAAGGCTGACGTCCCGGAAGCCGAGCAGGATGGGTGTGATCCCCAACCTCACCTCCCCAAGTTGACGTAAATGGGGAAGGAGGAGCTCACCAGGAACATAGGGCGGGACGTTGGAAATCACGATCCTCTGCGCGGTGGCCTCGAGAGGATCCACCGGCAGGAAGGTCCTGCCCATGGTGAGCCCCTTGGCGACGGCCAGGGACACCGCCCGCTCCGACCCCAGGAAGAACACAGCCTTCCCATACATTTTTGAGGCCGCGACGATGGCTGAGGGGCCGACAACCCCAGCCATGGCTTTAACGCAGGCCTCAATGGTCATAGTGGGGTGAGTGTAGCTCTTCACCCCAAGCTTTTTTGTTATTAATCTGAAAGGTGACGGGGCAGCAGAAGCAGCGGGAGCAGCTGTGGCTGCCACTCCCGCATAAGTCCTGGCTTGCCCCGCCACCGGCGAAGATGCAGTCGCCATTCTGGGGTGCTTTTATAAGGGCTACACTCACCCCAAGTCACAGGCCTGAAGGTTTTAATGGCCTCGGGTATATTTTTTTTTGGTCCTCTATTGAGCAGAGGGAGCTGTTTAAATTGAAGGCACACCTCTCCCCCTTATTGATTGAAATTGGGAGAGTGGCCTTCTCCCCTCTGCTCAATAGGCAATTAATAAAAAAGAGATGAAACTGAGGTGCCTTAGAGAAACAGGCAGAGAGAGACAAAGAGAGAGAGAGAGGGGGGTGGGAAGGAGGGAGGCCGCAAGGGCAGTGTTGCCACTCAGGATGGTGGGTGGGTGTTGGCAGGGGTGCACTCTCCGATGGGATTTAGAAGTCTTTGGTGGTGGTGGTCTTCTGGCAGGGGGAGAAGATGTCTTCACCTGGGAAAGCTGGAGATGCCCAGGCTCAGTCCTGCAGCAGGTCTTAACGATGCAATTAATAGGATTAAATTAAAGACTTCACCTAGGCAGCTCCAGCTCTCCCAGGCCAGGCAATAGAAAGGGGTGCTAATTAGTGGTGTGCGTGGCCTAGCTTTTAACAAGAGCCACACACACACACACTACACCCCTTGTTGATCCGGCCTTGTTTCTTCTTTTCTCCCCCCACCTAAAATACAAAGCCTTTGGGAGAGTGCCCCAAATAACACCCACCTGTAGATGTTCAGAAAGATGTTTCTTCCCTCCTTCCAAACAGTTGGTTGTTTTCTGCTGATGTTGGTTTCTCTCCTCTCTCCTGAAGTGGAGGCCAATTTGGGGAGGCAGTGATAGGAAAGGCCTCTCCCCTGGTTGGTGTTGATGCTGGCCTCCTTTCTCCTTCTCCTCCTCTGTCCTATCTCTCCAGGCACCCCAGTTGCTGTGATGATGTTGGAGGAGGTGGAGGTCTATCGTTCTCCTCCACTTCCTGGTCAGGAGACCACCACTTTCCACTCTCTTGGTTTGGCTGCTCCTTCTCCTCCTGCTGATTGAGGCAGCTGCACAGCCAGAAATGCACTGAGGCTCCTCTTTTTATTTGAACCCAAAAAAAAACCAATTAGACTGTAAATAAACAAAAGTTCAACTAAATCTTAACAAATCAAATTAAAATTGGGTTTTCCGAATTCATGATGCACTCCAGTCCCCGCGGCGCCCACCGGTCGCGGAAATACTCAAGCGTACCGGCGGACACCGCCTGCTCCATCTCCAGGGCCACCCGGGCACGAACATGGCCACGGAAGAGATGCAGGCAATCCGGCTGGACGACCCCCTCGACCGCCCGCTGCCTGGACCAATTGATTGCTCTTTTAGCCAGGCCCAGGAGCAGGCCCACAAGGAGGTCCTCCAGCCTGTCCGCTCCCCTCCGCACCGGGTGATCGTAGATCAAGAGCGTGGGACTGAAGTGCAACCAAAAATCGAGGAGCAGCCCCTTCAAGTAGTGAAAGAGGGGCTGCAACCTCTCACACTCCATATAAACGTGAAACACGGACTCCTCCAGGCCGCAAAAAATGCAGGCGGCCTGGGAGTCCGTGAATCTACTTAAAACCTTATTGCACGGGACCGCTCCGTGCAACACCCTCCAGGCCAAGTCCCCGATGGAACAAGGGAGGACTCCCGCGTAGAGAGCCCTCCATTGGGGACCTCCGCCACCGCCAGTCGGCAAGACGCCACGCCAAGGCATGTCCGGACGGCAGACGAAGATGGCAAAGTGGAGAGTGTGCAGGAGCAGCCCGTACAGGAAACCCCTCCGCGCGGAATGAAAAGGCACGGAGGGTATTTCCTCGAGACGGCTCAAGTTGTGAGGCGCCGGCTCCCGAGGGGAGTTTCGGGGCCGGGCGCCGATGAGGAATTCCGTCCGGACGGGGGTAAGCTCAGACGGGATCGCCCCACGTGCTTGAGCCACCTTGATACAGCTAGTGGAGTCGGGGCCGAGTGCCGCTTTCACCGATTCGATGGCTTCGGCCGCGAGCCGGACGTTGGACCAGGACAGGCGCCACGCCAGCTCCTCCAGCGCCATCCAGCCCGCTCCTCCGCCATCGAGCAGGTCCCCGACTCTGGTCACCCCGCCAGGCACAGCCGTGCCCTCCGCCAGCCGCCCGAACCCGCGTTCGCGGAGGTGCGGATTCCTGAGCCGCGGCTCCCGAAGGAGAGCCGCCGCTCCTGACGGGGGAGAGCTCCGCCTGGAAGCGACGTAGTTCCAAACCCATAGTAGATCCTGGTAGAAGACAGGCAGCTCCCGCAGGTCAGCACGCCTGCTGCCCACTTTCACAAACAGGAGCTGCGTGTCGTAATTGTGGCCGTGCAGCTGGCGGAAGAAAAACGTCACCAGCGCACACCATCTCGGAGGATTCTCGACTTACAGGTATCTCTGCAGCGTCTGAAGATGGAAAGTCGCAGCCTGGGTGCGAAGGCACACCAGCGCCTGACCGCCCTCCCTAAGCGGGAGACACAGAACCGCGGCAGAGACCCAGTGCTTCATTTTGTCCCAGAAGACATCGATGAGCTTCTTCTGCATCTTGGCGACAAATGCAGGGGGAGGGATCAAAGCGACCAACCGGTACCACAACATGGCGGCCACCAGCTGGTTCATGACCAGCGCTCGACCCCTGTAGGACAACACTCGGAGCAGTCCTGTCCAGCGTCCTAGGCGAGCGGTGACTTTGGCCTCCAGCTCTTGCCAGTTTGCCGGCCAGGCGTCCTCGGCAGGGCTAAGGTAGACTCCCAAATAGAGGAGGTGCGTGGTGCTCCAGGCAAAAGGCCTGAACTCCTCCGGCAGGGAGTCCACCCGCCACTGACCCACCAGGAGTCCGGAACATTTCTCCCAGTTGATCTTGGTGGAGGATGCGTCCGAGTAAATCTGCTGGCATTCCCGCATCCTCCGCAAGTCAGTGGGATCCGTGACCGTGAGGAGCACGTCATCGGCGTAAGCCGAGAGGACCACCTCCACACCCGGCCCTTGCAGAGCCAGTCCCGTCAACCTCTTCCGCAAGAGGCGCAGGAATGGCGCCACGCAAATGGCGTATAACCGGCATCCCTGACGCACCCCCCTCCCGAAGCGAAGGGGCGCCATCAAGGACCCATTAACTTTAATCAGACACTCTGCGGCGGCATACAGAAGTCGGATCCGGGCGACGAAATGCGTCCCGAACCCGAATGCGCGCAGAGTCCCGAAGAGATTCTCGTGATCCACCCTGTCGAACGCCTTCTCCTGATCCAGAGAGAGGAAGGCGACCGACAGACCAGACCTCTGGGAGTGGTGGACCAGGTCCCGGACCAGATGGATGTTATCGTTGATGGTCCGGCCCGGGACCGTGTAGGACTGGTCGGGGTGGATCATGTGGGCCAGCACGGTGCCAAGGCGAGCAGACATGGCCCTGGCAAAGATTTTATAGTCCGTGCTGAGGAGGGAGACCGGGCGCCAGTTCTTAAGGAGGCGGAGATGGCCCTTCTTAGGCAGCAGGACAATGACCGCCCTGCGGCAAGAGAGGGGCATCTCCCCGGTCGCCAAACATTCCCCCAGGACCCGCGCGTAGTCGTCCCCCAAGATCACAGAAACCCCACAGTGCAGATAGAGGCCATTTCGGCCCATCGAGCCTGCACCGACACATATCCCACCTGATCTCCGTAACCCCTGCACCAACACATATCCCACCCTATCCCCGTAACCCCACGTATTTAATCCCCCTAACACTAAGGGTCAATTTATCATAGCCAATCAACCTAACCCGCACATCTTTGGACTGTGGGAGGAAACCGGAGCACCCGGAGGAAACCCACGCAAACACGGGGAGAATGTGCAAACTCCATACAGACAGTCGCCCGAGGCCGGATTCGAACCCGGGTCCCTGGCGCTGTGAGGCAACAGTGCTAACCACTATGCCACCATGCTGCCCAGGATGTCCCAGAACGTCCTGTAGAACTCCACGGTCAGCCCGTCCAGCCCCGGGGACTTTCCCCTAGAGAGCTGGCGGAGGGCGCCGGTCAGCTCTGCCAGGCTTAGCGGAGCGTCCAATTTTTCGGCGCCCTCCGGACTGACCTTCGGCAGGTCCTCCCACAGAACTCTGCGCGCATCCCCGCTGGACAGATCCGGAGAGAACAGAGCCCCGTAGTAGGCGCGGGTCTCCGCGCTGATTCCCTCCGGATCCGAGACCAGAGATCTGTCGTCGGCCAGCAGCCCCAAGAGCTGCTTACGGACCCCCCGTCTTTTTTCCAGCGAGTAGAAGGGGGAGCCGCGGTCCAGGTCCCGCAGGAGCTGGATCCGCGACCTCACGTACGCGCCTCGGGACCCGACGAGCTGCAGGTCCTTCAGCGCGCCCTTCTTCTCTTCGTACACCTTCCGCAGGGCCGGGTCCCCGACGACTTGACAGACAGGACTCCAGGTCGAGCACCTCCTTCTCCAACTGCCTGACTCGGGCCTCCCGCCTCTTGGTCGACCCCTTCGCGTACTCCTGACAGAAGAGACGGATGTGAGCCTTGCCCATGTCCCACCACAGCCTCAAGGAGGGGAAGCCCCCCTGCTTCCTCCTCCAGTCGGCCCAGAACCGAAGAAATGAATCCCGGAACCGTGCATCCTCCAGCAGCAGGTTGTTAAAGTGCCAGTACACGGACCCCCCCGCGCGCGCAGCGGAACGAGCTCCGCCCACACCAGGTAGTGGTCCGTGCACGGCACCGGCCGCATGGAAGCCGCCGGAACGCAGGAGATGTATGCCCGGGAAATGTAGAGGCGGTCGATTCTGGACCCTCCTCCTCCAGACCTCACGCTAGTGAAGGCGCTGGAGTCGGGATGAAGATTTCGCCAGATGTCCACCAAATCGAAGGACCCGACCAGGTCCCTCAACTTCTCCATCACCGCCGGGCATTGCGGGGGACCCGGACGGTCCCTCGCCTCGAGGGTGCAGTTAAAATCCCCCCCGAGGATGACGCACTCGCCCACGTCGATGGAGCCCACAATAGCGGACACTTCTTCAAAGAAGCGCACTTGCTGTGCACCGGCCTGAGGGGCGTGCACGTTCACTAGATGGAGCGGCACGCCCCCCAGGCGAACAGTGACTTGGAGCAAGCGGCCCGGCACGTGCTCCTTGACCCCCAAGATCTCCGGCTGAAAATGCGGGGCCAGCAAGATAGCCACCCCACTGGAATTGTTGGAGAGGTGACTCATGCTGACCCCTCCTTGCCACTCCAGGAGCCACGTGGCTTCGTCTCCCGGAACGGTGTGGGTTTCTTGCAGGAAGCACACCGTAGACTTCCCGTCCCGAAGGACCGAGAAGTTATTGAATCTGCGGCGCGCCTCCCTGCTGCCATTGATGTTGAGGCTGGCTATGGTTATCTTCATGTCAGAAGCATAGAGCAACCTCTACCTACACCTAACGGGGGGGAGGAAGCGCAGCCGCTGGTCAGCCGCCACTTCCTCAGCAGCCCAGTGAGAAACGTTCTGAGCCGACGCAGCTCAAGCGGGTTCACACCCTCGTCCACGCCCATGATCTTAACGGCGGCTCGGACAGATACGATGAGCAGCGCCAGCTCCGACCACCTGTCGAGGGCCAGCCGGACCTTATTGCACCGACCCAGGCACGTGGCCATAAAATCCCGGAGTTCCCTTACGGGAATGAGGGGAGACTCGGCAATGGGCACGAGGTCGTCCATCGCCTCGTTGGCGCTGGAGTCCGAATCGTCCTCCGTGCCCATCACCGAGTCCCCATCCTCCTCCAGGGGGTCGTCACCAGCGGCCGACCCATCCACCGCGCAGTGCGCAGCGAACGGCTCGGCCGCCCCAGCCAGCCCCGCCCGGATCCCACCCCCAGGATCGGCGGCAGAGGATTCCTCCCTGGGCTCCTCTAGGGGTGCTGGGCTAGAAGACGGCGGCGGTTCAGAGCTCCCCTCCGCCCCAGACGCCGGAACGACCGGAGAAACTGAGGAGAGAACAATTCCCAGCTCCTCCAGTACGTCCGGCACCAGAGACGCAGCCAGGGGGCCATCCTCCTCCCCGCCACCAACCTCCAACCCAGCGGATGGGGTGTTCTGAATTAAACCCTCTACCAGGTCGAGCAGCCCCTGGGAGATGTCCAGGTCGCATTGGGCGAGCTCATTATCCTCGAGCTCGCCCGACCCGGCGAGGGGTAACGGCACCGATAGAACGTCAATTTCAGTTTCCGCCACGGGTTGTTCCGCGACCCCCCTCACGGGCAGGGTCTCGTCCCCACCCCCGGGAGGCACGCGCCGGACAGACACATCTGCCTCAGCCTCCCGAGGGACAGGCGACCCCTGCCGATCGCTGGTGATGACGACAGCGGGGGGGAGGGGGCGCAGTACCCGCGGCGGGCGACGACTCCCCCTGCTCGGAGGGACCGTCCTCCTCCCAGTCCTCCTCCTCTTCCAGGGGGTCGCGCCTTCTTTTTAGCATGGAGGGAGCGAGGGAGACCTCCATGTCTGCAAAGGCCTCCTCCTCAGCTCCCTCCGGCAGAGCAGGTTTGTCGGGTCCCTCGGGCCCGAGCCCGGCCGCAGGTATCAGCGTTACCGCTGTGGCGGTTGCGGCCACAGGCACGGGCATGAGGCCCCTCCCGCTCGCGTCTGCCCCGATCAACTCCGCGAGGAGCGCGGGTGTAAGGGGCTCAAGGGGCAAGGGCTGGCCATCCACGGGGGGACCCGCCCTAAGGTGTTTATTTTTTCCCCGCGCCTTCCTTCCGGCCGGACACGCTCCCTCCCCCCCGCCGGAGGCCTTGGTGGCATTGGCCCCCGACGTCAAACGCGCATCAGACGTTCTCGACGCGCGGGCAGATCTGGGGGTAGGAGCGGCGGCGGCGCCAGCCTTGGCCGCACGAGATGATCCGGCGGCCTTGGAGGCGGGGCGGTTTTTCCTGATGTGCCCCACCTCCTTGCAGGCGTGGCACCGCACACCGTCCGACGTCCAAAAGACGCGATAGGCGGTCCCCTCGTGGAGGACGACGAACGCCCCGTCGGTGTCCTCCTCCTGCGCCAGCTGGATAAACAGCTGGCGCCAGAAGGAGAAGACATGGTGAAGGCTGGCCTCCTGGAAGCCGAGCGGGATGGGTGTGATCCCCGACCTCACCTCCCCAAGTTGACGTAAATGGGGAAGGAGGAGCTCACCAGGAACATAGGGCGGGACATTGGAAATCACGATCCTCTGCGTGGTGGCCTCGAGAGGATCCACCGGCAGGAAGGTCCCACCCACGGTGAGCCCCTTGGCGACGGCCAGGGACACCGCCCGCTCCGACCCCAGGAAGAACACAGCCTTCCCATACATTTTTGAGGCCGCGACGATGGCTGAGGGGCCGACAACCCCAGCCATGGCTTTAGCGCAGGCCTCAATGGTCATAGTGGGGTGAGTGTAGCTCTTCACCCCAAGCTTTTTTGTTATTAATCTGAAAGGCGACGGGACAGCAAGGGCAGTGTTGCCACTCAGGATGGTGGGTGGGTGTTGGCAGGGGTGCACTCCGATGGGATTTAGAAGTCTTTGGTGGTGGTGGTCTTCTGGCAGGGGGAGAAGATGTCTTCACCTGGGAAAGCTGGAGATGCCCAGGCTCAGTCCTGCAGTAGGTCTTAACGATGCAATTAATAGGATTAAATTAAAGACTTCACCTAGGCAGCTCCAGCTCTCCCAGGCCAGGCAATAGAAAGGGGTGCTAATTAGTGGTGTGCGTGGCCTAGCTTTTAACAAGAGCCACACACACACACACTACACCCCTTGATGATCCGGCCTTGTTTCTTCTTTTCTCCCCCCACCTAAAATACAAAGCCTTTGGGAGAGTGCCCCAAATAACACCCACCTGTAGATGTTCAGAAAGATGTTTCTTCCCTCCTTCCAAACAGTTGGTTGTTTTCTGCTGATGTTGGTTTCTCTCCCCTCTCCTGAAGTGGAGGCCAATTTGGGGAGGCAGTGATAGGAAAGGCCTCTCCCCTGGTTGGTGTTGATGCTGGCCTCCTTTCTCCTTCTCTGTCCTATCTCTCCAGGCACCTCAGTTGCTGTGATGATGGTGGAGGAGGTGGAGGTGGTGGTCTATCGTTCTCCTCCACTTCCTGGTCAGGAGACCACCACTTTCCACTCTCCACTCTCTTGGTTTAGCTGCTCCTTCTCCTCCTGCTGACTGAGGCAGCTGCACAGCCAGAAATGCACTGAGGTCTTTAGTGATTGAGGCTCAGGGCTGAACTGAGATACACTTTGCTCCGCAGGGTTTATATACCGGTGTGGTCACCACCGGTACTACAATGTACAGGAGCCATCAAAAAGTAGTCCATCACCTTAAGGTATCCTCTTAAGGTGGTACAGGTTACATACACTACAGGCAGTAGCACCGCCTGGATATTAGGCAACACTCCGCCCTGAGCGATGGTCACCTTTCCCAGCAGCTTGTTAAGCTCCTGGTCGTTGCGGATGGCCAGCTGCAGGTGTCTGGGGATGATGCGGGTCTTCTTGTTGTCGCGGGCCGCGTTGCCGGCCAGCTCCAGGATTTCAGCGGTCAGATACTCGAGCACAGCAGCCATGTAGACCGGAGCTCCGGCACCCACACGCTCAGCGTAGTTGCCCTTTCGCAGGAGCCTGTGAACACGGCCCACAGGGAACTGCAGTCCGGCAGGGATGAGTGGGACTTGGCCTTGGCCCGAACTTTACCGCCGGTTTTTCCTCTGCCAGACATTTCCACAACGAACACGGTCAGAGAAAGAATGAAAGTCTCCTCCCACATCTGCCCGTCTGGAGGAATGCAGACAGCGTACTTGTGGTCACGCTGTGGTGAATTTCATTGGTGTTTTCCGGTGACCAATCACAGTCTGTTATTCCCGCCAATGAAAAGTGTGTGGAAATAACTGTCCCCAACATCAGACCGCCAACGATTTTTTAAATTCGAAAAGCCCGCCAATATTTTCCTAAACAAGCGAATTAATTAATAAATACACCATTAGCCAAAGTTTTCAGCCTTTTTAAAAAAAAATCATTTAATCTTATTTCATCTCTCCCTTGCAAATTTCAGGCTGTTACAATCAGGATTAATTTTGGGTTCAATATCGAACTTTCACGGGCGGGATTAATTCCCCATTGATTCTGTAACGGGACACATTCCAGCTCAAATTTTGTAAAAGTGAGGATTCACAGATTATCGATCGATCCTTTGCACAGGCGCTGCTGCGGGAGTGAAACCAGAACTCGGAGTCTTGCTGTGAGAAGAGAAGAGGGACAGAGAGTTCAAACTGCCCGCGTTCTGGTCTCTAAGAAACCACATTCAGGGTTGTTACACTGCAGGAATTCTCGGGTTAATAAAAGGATTGACCACAACTGGTATTGAAAAAAAATGAAAATGTTTTTACAGAGATTGAGGTGACTGAAATCCGAGTCTCTCTCTCTGGCTGCTGTCCCTGGGTGTTGAGAATGGAATGCACAGGACACCAGTTGCTCTGTTCTGTTCCACATTTTCGGAGGGGAGAGAGACAGAGAGAGGCTAGAGGGGCGGTGATCAATTCATTTCTATTTTCATATAAATCAAACATATTTCTGCCGGCGAACAATATACCTTCAAACCAGATATGACTGAACACAGCCACAGCTGTGATTGGCTCCTGCCCCTGAATCTGGGGAACAGACACTGTGAGGAGCGCCGGCATTTCCGCTACCTCCAAAGTGATCCCACCACCAAACGTATCTTCCCCTCCCCTCCCCTTTCAGCATTCCGCAGGGACCGCTCTCTCCGAGACACCCTAGTCCACTCCTCTATCACCCCAAACAGCCCTTCCCCTTCGCCTGGCACCTTCCCGTGCAAGCGGAGGAGATGTAACACCTGCCCCTATACCTCCCCCCTCCCCACTGTCCAGGGCCCCAAACACCCCTTCCAGGTGAAACAGCGATTTACTTGTACTTCTCGCAATCTAGTATACTGTATTCGCTGCTCACGATGCGGTCTCCTCTACATTGGGGAGACCAAACGCAGATTGGGTGACCGCTTTGCGGAACACCTCCGTTCAGTCCGTAAGGGTGACCCCGAGCTTCCGGTCGCCTGTCATTTCAATTCACCGCTCCATTCCCACTCGGACCTCACCGTCCTTGGCCTCTTGTATTGTTCCACGGAAGCTCAACGTAAACTCGAGGAACAGCACCTCATCTTCCGATTAGGCACTCTGCAGCCTTCCGGACTCAATATCGAGTTCAACAATTTCAGATCATAACCTCGGCCCCTATTTCATTTTTACTTATATTTTTCCACTCCTTTCCTCCCCCCCCCTTTCCTTTTGTTTCTCTCTCACACCTGGCAGCTATCTTTTGCCCTGCCAGTACACTTTACACCTAATCCCAGCCTATTACCATCTCGTCTAGCTTCTAATCTCTTTTACTTCTTTTGGTTCTTTTATTCTTTTGTCCGATCGCAGCCCTGCCTTCGATCTAGTTCCTTTTCTCTCCAGTTTTGAAGAAGGGTCAAACCCGAAACGTCAACTCAAATTTCTCTCCACGGATGTTGCCTGACCTGCTGAGTTTTTCCAGCATTTTCTGTTGTTATCTCAGAGTGTTTAACACTGACTGAGCTGGGAAACTCCAACTAACCCCGAGAATCGGCAGCACAGGCCGAGCGGAGAGGAAAACCTGTCCTGTGAACAGTAAATCTGGGAACAGATTGTGCTGTGAATGAGCAGAGTGAACATTGTGTCAGCGAGAGTGTGTTAAAGGGGCGGGCGGGTTAGACTAATGAAACGGGTTAGACACACTGTGTTTGTGTGTCCGCTCTCATCGAGGGTTTCAGAGACCCTCTTGTGTAAAATTCAAAGATTTCCCTGTTATAGGATCGCCCTGCCCCCCTGCTCAGCCCTGAAGTGGGAATTAAACGTGAAGCTTTATTTGATTTCAAATTTCAGTCAAAAAACAGAGAACATGTCGGCGATGGGGTGAGAGAGCGCGATCAGTGCAGCAATGAAACGGCTTTAAATGGAAATTGCTGCCTTTAATTCTGATGAAACTTTCTCGACAGCAAACATCCCGGTCTTCGAGACAGAAAGAGGCCAGTCTGGGAATGTGGAGTGCCTGAGTTTAATTGCAATCGGAGAGTTAATGAGGAGAGAGAAACACAGAGAGGCTGGAGGGGCCGGGAGCTGACAGCAGGATGTCTCCGCCCCGTCCGCTCGCTGTCTATAAGTTGCTCAGTGCCGCCGCCTCTCGTTTCATTTCTGACCCAGCTCTGACTGTCAGAGAGATTTTCCACAGAGTCGCGGACATGACTGAGACTGCAGCCGCCGAAACGGCTCCTCCTGCCGCCGCCGCTCAAACCAAGTCGCCCAGCAAGAAGAAGAAGGCGGCTCCCCGCTCCAAGCCAGCCGGTCCCACGTTGGGCGAGCAGATCCTCAAGGTTGTAGCGAGTGGCAGCGATCGCAAGGGGATGTCGCTGGTGGCGATAAAGAAGGCTCTGGCTGCCAACGGCGTCGATGTGCTGAAGTTAAGTTCCCAGATCAGGTTAAGTATCAAGAGGAAAGTGGAAAACGGCTCCCTGGAGCAGACCAAGGGCACGGGCGCCTCGGGTTCCTTCAGGCTCGCTAAGAAGGAATCCCAGCGGAAAGAGGGAAAGAAGGTGAAGAAACCGGCAACCAAGAAATCTGCAGTAAAGAAACCAGCAGCCAAGAAACCAGCAGCCAAGAAATCTGCAGTGAAGAAACCAGCAGCCAAGAAACCAGCAGCCAAGAAAACGAGCACCAAGAAGGCAGCAACGTCAAAAAAGATTGCGAAAACGGCGGCTGGAAAGAAGGCGGCGGTGAAGAAGCCCAAGAGCCCCAAGAAGGCCACAGGCGGAAAGGTGAAGGCAGCCAAGAAGGTGGAAAAACCCAAGGCCAAGCCCAAATCAGCAAAGTCTCCCAAAGCAGCGAATAAAAGAAAGTAAAAAGGACAACTTGTAAACATCTGAACCCAAAGGCTCTTTTCAGAGCCACCCACGTCTTTCCAAAAGGAGCTGATCGCGGAATCAGATGATCCGGGCCGCGCTCAGATTCCAGATTGAAATCATTTCAAATGATCCCCGGCTCCCTGGTGACTCGCTGACATTCGCTGCACCCACCCCTCCCCCAGTGTTTGCAATAAAACACAGAGAATGGGATATAACAACAGAAAATGCTGGAAAAACTCAGCAAGTCAGGCAACATCCGTGGAGAGAAATTTGAGTTGACGTTTCGGGTTTGACCCTTCTTCAAAACTGGAGAGAAAAGGAACTAGATCGAAGGCAGGGCTGCGATCGGACAAAAGAATAAAAGAACCAAAAGAAGTAAAAGAGATTAGAAGCTAGACGAGATGGTGATAGGCTGGGATTAGGTGTAAAGTGTACTGGCAGGCAAAAGATAGAGAATGGGATGTCCGGGCCGGGCCTCACTGGGGGGGTGTTCGGCTCCAGTCTCAGTTCATGGTCATTTTCAGTTCACAGGTCCAGGGTGAGAGTCTCTGTGAGACTCTGACACTGGCGGAGATACCCCGCGTCACAACTCGAACCCCAACACATGAGATTCTCCAAATCAGCTGGAATAAGGTGTTTATAAACTGCTGAACCCGTCTCTGGGAATGTGTGGGGAGATGGAATAAGGTCAGAGATTGACATGGAAGGAGACTGGTCGACTTGTGATCGAAGTGACTGTATATAGACGGGAATATTACTGATTGTTAATTGTAACAGGACCTTATTTAAAAGATTCTGGTTTCAGGAAACCCTTGAACATGAAGTCCGAGTCTGTAAGGGTTTGCAGAGTCTGCGGAGCGCTGTGTTTCGGTTCTACTGTCGATAAACGGTTTGAAATTGGCGGTTACAGAAAGCGGGAGGTGGAGCTGGAAGATCAGAGGCCGCTCTCTGCTCTGTCTGTTACTCTTGAAATTGTCTCCTCCCCTCCCGCTCTCTCTGTTTAATCTCTCACTCTGTCTCCTCCCCTCCCCGCCTCTCTCTGTGCTTTCTCAGTCTGGTCGGAGTCGGCTGTATATAAGAGCAGCCAGAAACAGTTCGTTTCTTATTCAGCAGAAGTTTGACTGAAGAATCATCATTACTGGACGAGGTAAAGGAGGCAAAGGACTGGGCAAAGGCGGAGCCAAGCGGCACCGTAAAGTGCTCCGTGACAACATCCAGGGCATCACCAAACCAGCCATCCGCCGCCTGGCTCTCCGAGTCGGTGTCAAGCGGATCTCGGGTCTGATCTACGAAGAGACCCGCGGGGTGCTGAAGGTTTTCCTGGAGAATGTGATCAGGGATGCGGTCACCTACACTGAGCACGCCGAGCGCAAGACGGTCACTGCCATGGATGTGGTGTACGCTCTGAAACGGCAGGGCCGCACTCTCTATGGATTCGGCGGCTGAACAATTTGACTCTTTCAATCAAACACAACACGAAGGCTCTTTTAAGAGCCACCCACAGCCTCACACAGAGAGCAGTGACCTGGGAACGGGAGCTGGGGTAGATTGTTCTCAAAAATAGATTGTGGTCAGAAAGATTATTAACAGATATGTCATGTGTTGTGTAATCTTTGAATTTCGCTTTCGGTTGCCCCAGGTTTATGGAGAGTTATTTCCTCAGACGGAACATTCCCACTCGGTGTAAAGCCACATCGCGTCTACACATTTGTTCATTGTGCAGTTATACTGTAACGATTATAATTTAATAATTAGTTGGCTGGTCGGACATGAGCCGTTGAATGGGTTACTGAGAAGAATCCAACTTGTGAATTATTTGCAGCCAGACGGTGGTGTCCGGCCCTGATACTGACAGGGTTTGTGAAATTGAAATTTCACTTCAGTCATTCGGGGACCTGAAATTACCGCAGTTTGAGCCGCTCTAACCCGACCTTACTTCTGATTGGGGGTCCGCTCCACAATCCCATTTCGTAACCAATCACAGAGCCACAGATTAGAAAGTAATCACATCATTGGTTGAAATTGTCGACCAGGCGAAATGTTTGTTTTTTTGATTTTGAAAAAGCCCGCCAATTGCAGTGCCGGAAAGAAGCGAATTAATCTAAAGTCTAATTTCAAGGGAATGATTTTAAAATCTCGGTCCTTTTGTTCTGTTATTCTGCGTTCACCGTCAGTAATTCCTGGCGCTGTTGTACGAACAGGCTTAATTTGTCAGCCTTTATCTGTAACCGACGCCAATAAGTCTCCATTCAGCAATCTAAAATGTGCCGAGTATCAGATCGCTGACTGCACAGTTACCCAATGACAGATTATTGGCCAAGGCCTTCTCACAGGCTCCACGGGGACAGAGAGAAGCGACTGAATTCTGATCCTCTCCCCTGAAAGCGGCGGCTAACGTCACAATGGGACGGGCGGAGGGAAATTCTGAATGGGCTGGAGAGGAGAGGGAGAGGAATCGAGTGGAAGAGCGGGAGATTGGCGCGGGTCCCTTTCCCCGCTCCTGTCAGCATCAACAGCCCAGAGTGCGGGCAATGGGAAGGGCCCTAAAGCACCAAGCCCAGGAAGTTACATTTAAAACCTTCAATGATTCTGGTAATGATCCTTTCAATATGTGCAGAATAAAATCGATTCGTGTCTAAACGGTTATTTCCTGCACTAAAATTGGCGATCTTTTTGAAATGGGGGATTAATCACAGCTCAACCAATCGGGGCCTGAGTTTCCAGCGTTTCATTGATTGGTCAGAGTTGGGTTTAAAGTGGGTGGGCGCCGGTCTCCAGCCAATCACTGCTCGGGGCGGTCCCTCGCTGAGTATAACAAGGCGGACACACAGCAGACTCCGCATTTACAGTCTGTGTGTTCCAGATTGTGCTGTGACCAATTCAAAAAATGGCCAGGACTAAGCAGACAGCGCGCAAATCCACCGGAGGGAAAGCTCCTCGCAAACAGCTGGCGACCAAAGCGGCCCGGAAGAGCGCTCCAGCCACGGGCGGAGTGAAGAAACCCCATCGCTACAGACCAGGCACTGTGGCTCTGAGGGAGATCCGCCGCTACCAGAAATCCACCGAGTTGCTGATCCGCAAACTGCCCTTCCAGCGCCTGGTGCGGGAGATCGCTCAGGACTTCAAGACCGACCTGCGCTTCCAGAGCTCGGCCGTCATGGCCCTGCAGGAGGCCAGCGAGGCTTACCTGGTGGGGCTCTTTGAGGACACCAACCTGTGCGCCATCCACGCCAAGCGAGTCACCATCATGCCCAAAGACATCCAGCTGGCCCGCCGCATCCGCGGGGAGCGCGCCTAAACTCACCCTGCCCGGCTCCAGACTTTAACACCAGATACAACAACGGCTCTTTTAAGAGCCACCAAATCAGCAAAGGAAAGAGCTGCGATCGCCCCAAGGCAAACTGGACTGTACACATCGTGCAGGTCTTGCAGTGTTCATGTAATTGGGATTTATAAAGTGGGGGCAGTGAATGTCTGGGTATGGTTTAAATGTGAGTGATCTGCCCAGTAAACTGACTGCACCCGCCCAGTAGGAAACTATAAGTGGGAGCACTGATCCAACTCCACATACCGGGATTGATCAGTGAGAGAACGAGGTGCCTGAAGTCTGAATCTCACTTTTAAAATCAACTCTAAATGCGGGGAGAGGTAGTTACTATTGGAATATTTTATATTAACCAGAGCTGTAATTCTGGTTCGATGCTGTCTGCAAATTAAAAGGGGGAAAGTTAGTATGGATCAATGCGCTCAGGATGTATATGGAATTATTGGCCCAATAAGGAACGGTTAGCCCATCAACCGCTCACTGGCTTTATAATCGTTTCTTAACATGCGTTCATATTCGGTTCTCCCAATGTGTTCAATGAGGCCCGGTCTCACGTTAAATTTCCGTGTGTTTTGTTTTTCTCTGAAGACAGTCTCTCTCTGTATTGAATCGCTGAACTGAATATTCGGTAACAGAAAACCCGCTGTAGTGTTTGCGGAATTACAGTTCTACATGTCCTGTTTATAACCGAGGATGGCTGAACAGTAAACAACCCTTTCACAGATAAAGTGGGTGGCTCTGAAAAGAGCCTTTAGGTTATTAGAGTGAATCTTGTCCGCTTTACTTGCTCTTGGAGCTGGCAGTGCTGGTTTTCTTGGGCAGCACCCCGCCCTGAGCGATGGTCACCTTTCCCAGCAGCTTGTTGAGCTCCTCGTCGTTGCGGACGGCCAGCTGCAGGTGTCTGGGGATGATGCGGGTCTTCTTGTTGTCGCGGGCCGCGTTGCCGGCCAGCTACAGGATTTCAGCGGTCAGATACTCGAGCACAGCAGCCATGTAGACCGGGGCTCCGGCACCCACACGCTCAGCGTAGTTGCCCTTTCGCAGGAGCCTGTGAACCCGGCCCACAGGGAATTGCAGTCCGGCCCGGGATGAGCGGGTCTTATCCTTGGCCCAAGCTTTACCGCCGGTTTTTCCTCTTCCAGATGTTTTCCGGTTCAGCGAAAGAATGAAACTATCTGCCCACATCTGCAATCCTTATACCTTCTGGAGGAATGCAGACAGCGTACTTGTGATTGGTCAATCTGTGGTGAATTTCATTGGTGTTTTCCGGTGACCAATCACAGTCTGGTTTTCCCGCCAATGAAAAGAGGGGGAAAATAACTGTACTCAACGATTTTTTAAATTCAAAAAGCCCGCCAATATTTTCCTAAACGAGCGAATTAAATTAATAAATCACCATAAGCCAAAGACTTGAACAATTTTATAAAATTCATTTTATCTTATTTCTTCTGCAAATTCTAGGCTGTTACAATCAGGAATAATTTCGGGTTCAATATTGAGTTTACACGGGCGGGATTAAATTCCCAACGGGAGACATTCCAGCTCAATCTGTGTAAAAGTGAGGATTCACAGATTATCGATCGATCCTTTGCACAGGCGCTGCTGCGGGAGTGAAACCAGAAATGGGATTCCTGCTGTGAGAATAGAAGAGGGACAGAGAGTTCAAACTGCCCCGTTCTAATCTCTAAGAACTCCCATTCTGGGTTGTTACAATGCAGCAAATCTCCGGTTGATAAACGGATGGACTCCCAACTTGCTTTAGAAAAATGCAAAGGTCTTGACAGAGAACGAGGTGACTGAAATCGGAATCTCATACCTAAAACAAGATTTTAATTAGTCGGCTGGCGCTGCAAATAAACGGGTCTGAGAGCAAAGGGAAAGTGCGACCAAGGACCGTGTTTGTGTTTTAGTGCGCGGGAAATACAACATCGACGCTAAGGGCGATCCGGTCAATGAAACTGCTTATCTGAGAATTAAAAACTACATCTACAGCTGGAACTTCAAACGTTCTTAAACACACTTGTTAAGAAAATAATTACAGTAAACTGAATCTACAAGGCGATGCGTTGTGTAGCTCTTTCAGAGAGATAGTGGGTGGCTCTTAAAAGAGCCGTTGTGTTTGGAGTTTGTTCTTTCAGGACAGCGTACAGTTTTACTTGGAGCTGGTGTATTTGGTCACCGCCTTTGTCCCTTCCGACACGGCGTGCTTGGCCAGCTCCCCGGGCAGCAGCAGGCGCACGGCGGTCTGGATCTCCCGGGAGCTGATGGTGTGCCGCTTGTTGTAATGGGCCAGGCGGGAAGCCTCACCAGCGATGCGCTCGAAAACATCGTTCACAAACGAGTTCATGATGCTCATGGCCTTGGAGGAGATGCCGGTGTCGGGGTGAACCTGCTTCATCACTTTGTATATGTAGATGGAGTAACTCTCCTTCCTCGACTTTCTGCGCTTCTTGCCGCCCTTCGCTGCCGGTTTAGTGACGGTTTTCTTGGCGCCCTTCTTGGCACCTGTCTTCTTTTCATCAACCATTCTCAAACTCGATTTCAGAAACAAAAATGACGCAAACCCGCTCCGCGTTCGGAATATATAGGCAGCCCCACAGTCCTATGCTAATGAGGGATGGGTGAAGGCAATGATTGTGATTGGCTGGTTAGGAATGATGTCAATTTCCATTCTTCTGCATCTCTCTGATTGGCTTCTTTATGTATCCAATCAGATTGAGTGTTTGCCACCAGCACGCCCCCTGCAGTCAGAAAGGTCATTGCAAGTGCGTGTGTGACATCTGCCCATTCATAATTTCCCAGATCATTTTCCAGGGCCGCAAACACTACTTCCGGACGGGACAGCCATTTCGATAGACTTCCTCCAATTTGTGCACTATATTCACGCATTGCGGTGTGGTATCCGCCACTTTAGTTCTGCATCTGCCAATCTCTAATACTGTGTGTGTGGGCATAGTTCTGTATCACTCAGTCTCTGGTGATTTATGTAAGTGTAGGAACCATTCTCAATCTCAGTCTCTGTTACCGTATGTGAGTGTGGAATCCTTTAGTTTCCTGTCCGTCACTTTTTTTTTATTCGTTCATGGGATGTGGGCATCCCTGGCAAGGCCAGCATTTATTGCCCATCCCTAATTGCCCTTTGAGAAGTTTTTGGTGAGACAGGTTCTTGAACTGCTGCAGTCCGTCTGCTGAAGGTACTCCCACAGTGCTGTTAGGGAGGGAGTTCCAGGATTTTGACCCAGCGACGATGAAGGAGCGGCGATAGAATAGACAGTGCTTGATGGCTGGCACGGACACGATGGGCCGAAGGGCCTCTTTCTGTGCTGTATAACTCTATGACTCTATGACTATGACTAATTGTCAGGGTGGGATTCTATCTTGTACCGTGTGTCAGTGTTGGTATTGATTCTGAATCTGTCATTTTCTGGTAGAGTGTGAGTCTGAGATTCATTCTACATCTGCCTGTCTCTAGCACGGTGTGCAAGTCTGAGATTCATTCTACATCTGTCCGTCACTGGCACTGATTGTGAGTATGGGAGTAATTCTGTATCTGTTAGTCTCTGGTACTGATTGTGAGTGTGGGAGTCATTCGTAGCAAGAGGGTTTGAGTACAGGAACAAGGATGTCTTGCTGCAGTTGTACAGGGCCTTGGTGAGACCGCACCTTGAGTATTGTGTGCAGTTTTGGTCACTTTACCTGAGGAAGGACGTTCTTGCCATGGAGGGAGTGCAGCGAAGATTCACCAGGCTGATACCAGGGATGGCAGGAATGACGTATGAGGAGAGATTGTGTCGATTGGGCTTATACTCACTGGAGTTTAGAAGATTGAGAGGGGATCTCATCGAAACCTATAAAATTCTGTCAGGTCTGGACAGACTAGATGCAGGAAGGATGTTTATGATGGCTGGGGAGTCCCAAACCAGGGGTCATAGTCGAAGGATAAGGGGTAAGCCATTTAGGACTGAAATGAGGAGGAACTTCTTCACCCAGAGAGTGGTGAACCTGTGGAATTCTCTGCCACAGAGGGTGGTGGAGGCCAGTTCATTAAATATATTCAAGAAAGAGTAGGATATATTTCTTGAGGCTGAAGGGATCAAGGGATATGGGGAGAAGGCAGGGACGGGGTACTGAATTTGGATGATCAACCATGATCTCATTGAATGGCGGAGCAGGCTCAAAGGGCCGAATGGCCTACTCCTGCTCCTATCTTCTCTGTTTCTATGTTTCTATGTCTCTGGTACTGATTGTGAGTGTGTGAGTCATTCTGTATCTGTCAGTCTCTGGTACTGATTGTGAGTGTGGGACTCATTCTGTATCTGTCAGTCTCTGGTACTGTGTGTGAGTGTGGGACTCATTCTGTATCTGTCAGTCTCTGGTACTGATTGTGATTGTGGGACTCATTCTGGATCTGTCAGTCTCTGGTACTATATGTTAGTGTCCAACTAGTTCTGAATCAGTCTATCTCTTGTACTGTCCTTCAGCGAAGTATTCTGCATGAATCTGCTACTCACTCGGATTATGAAAGTGGGAATCGTACTGCATCTATCAGTCTCTGCTACTTGATGTTAGTTTGAGATTAATTCCATTTCTGCTAGTACCTGGTACTGTATGTGAGTGTGGGACTAACTCTACCTGTAAATCAATTGTACTGCATGTAATTGTGGCCTCATTCTGTATCTGCCAGGCCCTCTGATGCACTGTCTGTCAGTCTCTGTTCTGTATGTGTGTGCTAGAGTATTATATATCTTTCAATCTCTGGTCCTGTATGTGAGAGTGAGATTCATTTTGCACCAATCAGTCTTTAATGTGGGGTTCACTTTGTCTCTATCATTTGCTGGTACTGTGTACGAGTGTGTATTAATTCTGGGTCTGTCACCGTCTGATAATCTGTGTCAGTGTGAGATTCGTTCTCTTTCTCTGCCAATCTATGGTACTGTATGTGAGTTTGAGATTTATTCTATATCTGTCAGTTCCTGGCATGGCATGTGAGTTTGGGATTTATTCTGTACTTGTCAGTCACTGATACTGTATGTGAGATTTAGATTAATTCTGTCTCTGTCATTATCTGGTACTGTATAAGGAGAGATTGGGTTGATTGTGCACTAGAGGTTAGAAGAATGAGAGGGGATCTCATTGTACCTCATAAAGTTCTAACAGGACTAGACATACTAGATGCAGGAAGTATGTTCCCAATGGCAGGAGAGTTCAGAACCAGGGTTCACAGTCTAAGGATAAGGGGAGAGCCATTTAGGACTGAGCTGAGGAGGGATTTCTTAACTCAGAGAGTGCTGAACCTGTGGAACTCTCTGCCACACAAGTCAGTTGAGGCCAATTCATTAAATATATTAAAGAAGGAGTTGGAAATATTTCTTGAGGCTAAAGGTATCAAGGGATATGGGGCGAAAGCAGAGACAGGGTACTGAATTTGGATGATTAGCCATGATCTCATTAAATGGCGGAGTGGGCTCGAGGGGCTAAGTTTCTATGTATGAGAGTGTGAGATTCATGCTGAGTATCTGCCATCTCTGATACTGTATGTGAATTTCAGTTTAATTCTGTCTGTCACTGTCTGGTACAGTATGTGAGTGTGAGATTTATTCTGTGTGTCTGTCTCTGATACAGTATGTGAGTGTGAGATTTATCCTGCAACTCTCAGCCTCTGATAATCTGTTTCAGTGCAGATTGTTTCTGTATTAGTCAGTGTCTGATGCTCTATGTGACAGTGAGGTACATTCTGTGTCTGTCAGTTTCTGGTATTATGTTTGAGAGTGAGATTCATTCTGTATCTGTCAGTCTTTAATACTCTGTATCAGATTGGGATTCATTTTGTCTCGATCATTTTCTGGTTCTGTATGAGTGTGAGAGTCATTCTCTCTTTGTCAGTCTATGATTCTGTATGTGAGAGTTAGATTAATTCAGTATCTGTCTGTCTCTGGTGTTGTATGAAAGTGTGGGATTCATTCGGTATATATTAGTCTCTGATCCAGTGTATGAGAGTTAAATTAATTCTGCATCTGTCAGTCTCTGGTACAGTGTGTGAGTGAGATTCATTCCACTTGGACTGAGCCCTCACCCCATGATGCCGAGAATTTGAACCTGAGTCAGCTCGCTAGGAAGGGCAGCTGGGCTCATCACTGTACCACCATCGCCCTAATTTTAAAATGAAAGCCTCTGTATTTACAGATCACTCGCCAAAGGTCTTTGGAGCTTTAGTCAGGACGAATAACACTTGCAATCATCTTAATCTGAACGTAAACAAGATGTTCAGTTTATTTCTGCCCAATTTAAAATACTTGCTGATGAATGGTTATCTTGTTGCAGTACAGGCTGGCGGCCAGGAGATGGCACCAACCTCTAATAGTTTGGAGTGTGCGGATTGTGTCCACACATCCAGACCGCCGTGAGTCTGGTGCTGCCCGGGGAGCTGGCCAAGTACGGGGTGTCGGAAGGGACAATGCCGGAGGCCATTGCAAATACATTTCACAACGCTCTGAAACAGCATTAATTTAGTCGAATAATTCATTCCGGCCATCGTCCTTTTATAGAATCACAGAACATTAATGTGAGCGCGGGTTTTTTCTGTATCTCTCAGTTTCTGGTGTGTGAATGTGGGTTATTTCTGTACCTTTCTATTTCTGGCATGGAACAAAGGGGAAAATGCTGCAGCTCTCAGTCTCTAGTATGTTAGTGTGGGTTTATTTTGTATTACGAAGTCTCTGGTGTGTGAATGCGATTTTTAGCTGTCATAAATTCATGGAGTCAAAACGGCACAGAAGGAGGTCATTCGGCCCATCGAGTCCATGCCGGCTATCTCAAGAGCAATCCGGTCAGTCCCATTCCTCCGCTCTATCTCTATCCCCGTAGCCCTGCAAGTTTATTTCCCTCAAGCGCCTATCCAGTCTCCCCTTAAAAACATTGAGTGCCTCCGCTTTCACTACTTCCGTCGGCAGCGAGTTCCAGGTCCTCACCAATCGCTGCGTTAAAAAGTTTTTGGTCACATCACCCCTGTACCTCTTGCCCAAAACCTTAAATCTTAAATCTGTGTCCCCTCGTCCTTGGAGCATCAACTAGTGGGACCAGCCTTTCCCCGTCTAGCCTGTCCAAATCCATCATAATTTGTACACCTCCATCAATTCACCCCTCAACCTCCTTTGCTCTAATGAAAACAAATCCAGCTTCTCCAACCTGTCCTTGTAGCTAAGATCCCCCATTCCTGGGACCATTCTGGTAAATCTCCTCTGCAGCCTCGCAAGTGACTTCACATCCTTTCTAAAGTGTGGTGACCAGAACTGGATGCAATATTCCAGTTGTGGCCTAACTAGCCCTTTATAAAGGTTTAGCATAACTTCTGTACTTTTGTACGAATACCTCTATTTATGAATGTAAGAAGTCACACAACACCAGGTTATAGTCCAACAGCTTTATTTGAAATCACAAGCTTTCGGAGCGCTGCTCCTTCGTCAGGTGAGCAGCGCTCCAAAAGCTTGTGATTTCAAATAAAGCTGTTGGACTATAACCTGGTGTTGTGTGACTTCTTACATTTGTCCACCCCAGTCCAACTCCGGCATCTCCACACCGTGTCTATTTATGAAGCCCAAGATCCCATATGCTTTGCTAACCACTCTCTCAAAATGTCCCCCCACCTTCAGAGGGACCTATGCACGTTAACTCCCAGGTCCCTCTGTCCCTGCACACTCTTTAAAACTGTGCCATGAAGTGTATATTGCCTCTCCCTGTTCCTGCTGCCAAAATGCATCAACTCACACTTCTCTGTATTAAATTCTTTCAGATTCTGGCATGTGAGTGTGGATTTTATTTTGTATCTGTCAGTCTTTGTTGTGTGTGTGGCTTTATTCTGTATCTCAGTATCTGCTAAGTGAGTGGTGTTTTCATTTGTATCATTCAGATTCTGCTGTGTGAGTGGGATTTTATTCTGTATCTGTCAGTTTTGGTTATGAAATGTGGGTTTTAATCAGTCCATGCCAGTTTCTGGTATGAATATAAGAAATCACACAACACCAGGTTATAGTCCAACAGCTTTATTTGAAATCACAAGCTTTCGGAGCGCTGCTCCTTCTTCAGGTGAAGAAGGAGCAGCGCTCCAAAAGCTTGTGATTTCAAATAAAGCTGTTGGACTATAACCTGGTGTTGTGTGATTTCTTACATTTGTCCACCCCAGTCCAACTCCAGCATCTCCACACCACAGTTTCTGGTATGTGAGAGTGGCTATTTCTCTGTATCTGTAAGTTTATGATATGTGAGTATATGTTTCATTTGGTATCTCTCAGTTTCTTTTATGTAAGTATGAGTTTTACTCTGTATCTCTCAGTCTGTGGTATGCGAGTTTGGTTTTTACTGTCTATTTCTTAATCTCTGGCACATGATTGTGGATTTTACCCTATACCTGTGAGCTTCTGGTATGTGAGTATGGATTTCACTCTGTACCTGTCAGTCTCTGGTATGTAAGTGTGTTTCTCCTCTGTATCGTTCATGCTCTGGGATGTGAGTGTGTACACTGCAACTTTCATTTCCTCGTATTTGAGGGCGATTTATTTCTGTACCTTTCAGTTTCTGATGAGTTACCCCAGGTTTTGCACTGTACTTGTCAATTTCTGTTATGTGAGAGTGAATTTTAATCAGTACCTTTCAGTTTCTTGTATGTCAGTGTCTATTTGAATCTGCATTGTCAGTTTCTGGTATGTGAGTGGGATGTTGTGCTGTACCTGTCAGTTACTGGTATGTCAGTGCTTTTTCCTTCTACCTGCCAGCTTCAGGTAAGTTAGTGAAATGTTGTTCTGTACCTGTCAGTTTCTGATATGTGAGTGGGGTTTTGTCCTGTACCTGTCAGTTTCTGGTATGTGAGTGTGGTTTCGTTCTGCACCTGTCAGTTTCTGGTATGTTTGTGCGATTTTGCCCTGTACTTGTCAGTTTCTGGTATGTGAGTGTGGTTACATCCTGTACCTGTCAGTTTCTGGTATGTGAGTGAGGTTTTGTCCAGTATCTGTCAGTCTCTGGTATGTAAGTGTGGTTATATCAAATACCTGTCAGTTTCTGGTATGTGAGTGTGGTTATATCAAATACCTGTCAGTTTCTGGTATGTGAATGGGGTTTTGTCCAGTACCTGTCAGTTTCTGGTATGTGAGTGGTATTTTGCCCTGTACTTGTCAGTTTCTGGCATGTGAGTGGGGTTTTGTCCTGTACCTGTCAGTTTCCAGTATGTGAGTGAGGTTTTGTCCTGTACCTGTCAGTTTCTGGTATGTGAGTGTGGTTATATCCTGTACCTCTCAATTTCTGGTGAGTGTGTTTTATCCTGTGCCTGTTAGCTTCTGGTATGCGAGTTGAGTTTTGTCCTGTACCTGTCAGTTTCTGGTATGTGAGTGTGATTTTACACTGTACTTGTCAGTTTCTGGTATGTGAGTTTGGTTTTGTCCTGTACCTGTCAGTTTCTGGTATCTGAGTGAGGTTTTGTCCTGTACCTGTCCATTTCTGGTATGTGAATGGGGTTCTGTCCTGTACCTGTCAGTTTCTGGTATCTGTGTGGATTTTGTTCTGTACCTGTCTGATTATTGTATGTTTGTGCGGGTTTTGTGCTGTAGCTCTCAGTTTGTGTTATATGAGTAAAGGTTTTATTCAGTACAGTACCAGTAAGTTCCTGGTAAGGGAGTGTAGATTTTAGTCATTATCTGTCACTCTCTGGGATATGAGTGTAGCTTTATTCTCTATCTCTCAGTTTCTGGTATGTGTGTGTGGGATTTTTATGTATCTGTCAATCTCTATTGCATGAATGTGGATTTTACTCTGTGTCTGTCAGTCGCTGCTGTGTGAGGTTGTGTTTGACTCTATAGCTTTCAATCTCTGGGATGTGAGAGTGGATGTATTTCTGTTAATATAGTCTCTGGAATGTGCATGCGGATTTTCCTCTGTAACTGTCAGTTTCTGTCAGAATTTGTGTTTTATTCAAGTGTGTGAGTGTGGATTTCACTCTGGATCTGTCATTAACCGGGATGCAAGTGTGGGTTTTATCTGAAACTTTCAGTTTCTGGTGAATGACTGTGGATTTCACTCTCTACCTGTCTGTATCTGGTATGTGAGTGTAAGTTTCTGTCTATCTGTCTGTGTGTGGTGTGGGAGTATGGATTTTACTCTGTGACCTTCTACCTCTGTTGTGCGAGTGTGGATTTTCCTCTGCATCTGTCAGTCATCAACCTGTTACCGGAAGTGATTGTGTTTCATTCTCAATCTGCCGCTCTGTGAGTGATCATGTACTTACTGTCTGTGAGAAGGAGCTGCCTGCAATGCTCCTTTTGTTCAGGGTGGAGGAATGATCACATTTATTCTGCCTCACTGAAGTATTTTGCGACGAGAATAATAATATGGGAACAATATTAGTTATAAGTTATGGACAGCTGCGGGTAGAATATAAAAATGCTGTTATAATTAATGTGTCTATTTATAATAAAGTAAAATACCTGGAGAGAAGAAACCATGATACAAACAGTGTCATTGTCTGACCTCACTGCAGTACAGCGGCACTCAGATTCTCTACACCAGGTGTGTAGGCCGGTTCTATAGTAAGTTATCAGCATCCAGACACAACCCAAACCCAGCACCGGACCTATTGGCACAGTCCAGGTTTTTATCTCCCATTCCCATGGGACTACCTGTAAATTTCAAGGATTGCTTACTGGAATATAACCACAGGTGGGCTGTACAAAAAATGTTTTTAGTCTATTGAAAACGAGTTGAGGGCCTGAGTAGTTAACAGAATGCCTCAGAACTCGAGAATGGCCTCTCCCTTCCCCCACTCACTCCATGTTCCGGAACTGCTTCCTGTTCCACTCTGCCTCTTTCAATCAGTCTCCCGACTGCCGCTGAATTTATCCCGAACCAAAACCATTCTGCGGACACAGATCCAATGTGATGTGCTGTTGTTTGCTCCCTTATTCCCTGGTGTGTTCAGCGATCATCAGCCGAGCACAGAGGAACCGGCCCCCGCTGGCAGAGCTGGGGGAGGGGTGATCACATGGGCCCTTCCTGTCGCTTTAAACACTGTGCGGGGAGAGGGGGAGGAGCAGACTTCTGTTTAGAGCACAAGCGCAGTGTTTGCGTCTCTTTCGTGTAGAATTAAAATATTTCGCTGTCTGAGAAACGCCCTGCTCCTTGTGAAATCCCCAAGTGCATTATTCCCGCAGGATTTGTAAATTGTCCAATTAAGAAACGGTGAGCCCATCAACCGCTCATTCACTTTATACTCGGTGCTTAACATCCGTTCATATTCGGCTCTTACAACAACCTGTTCAATGAGGTCCGGGCTCACGTTAAGGTTCCGTTTGGTTTGTTATTCTCTGAAGCCGATCCCTCTCTGTACTGAATCACTGATCTGAATACCCGCTAACAGCAAACCCACTGTTTGTCGATCTAGATTTCTACATGTTCGACACTGTCCTGTTTATAATCGAGAATGACAGCGGGTTATTTCTGATCAGGAAATTCCCAGCTTAATTAAAAAGATTTAACATGTTCAATTAGATCTGGGATAATTGTGACCCATAGAACAGAACAGGAACCAGCCCTTTCACAGATAAAGTGGGTGGCTCTGAAAAGAGCCTTTGGGTTATTAGATTGAATCTTGTCCGCTTTACTTGCTCTTGGAGCTGGCAGTGCTGGTTTTCTTGGGCAGCAGCACCGCCTGGATATTAGGCAGCACCCCGCCCTGAGCGATGGTCACCTTTCCCAGCAGCTTGTTGAGCTCCTCGTCGTTGCGGATGGCCATCTGCAGGTGTCTGGGGATGATGCGTGTCTTCTAAGGAGATGGTACTCAGTAAAATAATGGGACTTAAGGCAGATAAATCCCCCGGACCTGATGGCCTACATCCTAGGGTCTTGAGAGAAGTGGCGGTAGGGATTGTGATCATTTTCCAGAACTCCCTGGACTCAGGAAAGGTCCCGGCAGATTGGAAAACTGCTGATGTAACACCCTTATTTAAGAAGGGAAGTAGACAAAAAGTTGGAAACTATAGACCAGTTAGCCTAACATCTGTGGTTGGCAAAATGTTGGAGTGTGGATGAAGGAAATGCTGTGGATGTGGTTATACATGGACTTCAGTAAGGCTTTTGACAAAGTCCCGCATAGGAGACTGGTCAAGAAGGTAAGAGCCCATGGGATTCAGGGTGCCTTGGCACGTTGGATCCTAAACTGGCTGAGTGGCAGGAGGCAGAGGGTGATGGTCGAAGGTTGCTTTTGTGACTGGAGGCCTGTGTCCAGTGGGGTACCTCAGGGTTCCCTTGCTGTTTGTGATCTACATAAATGATTTGGAGGAGAATGTAAAAGGTATGATCAGTAAGTTCGCAGATGACACAAAAATTGGTGGGGTGGTAAATTGCGAGGAGGAAAGCCTCAGGCTACAGGACGATATAAACGGGTTGGTCAGATGGGCAGAAAAGTGGCAAATGGAATTTAACCCTGAAAAGTGCGAGGTGATGCATTTTGGATGGACAAATAAGGCAAGGGAATACACAATGAGTGGTAGGACCCTAGGAAGTACAGAGGGTCAGAGGGACCTTGGTGTACATGTACATAGATCCCTGAAGGCAGCGGAACAGGTAGATAAGGTGGTTAAAAAGGCATATGGGATACTTGCCTTCATTAGCCGAGGCATAGAGTATAAGAGCAGGGAGGTTATGATGGAGCTGTACAAAACGCTGGTAAGGCCACAGCTGCAGTTCTGGTCGCCTCACTATAGGAAGGATGTGATTGCATGGGAGAGGGTGCAGATGAGATTTACCAGGATGTTACCTGGGCTGGAGCGCCTCAGCTATGAAGAAAGACTGAACAGGGTGGTGTTGTTTTCCTTGGAGCAAAGAAGGCTGAGGGGGGACCTGATTGAGGTGTACAAAATGATGAGGGGCATAGATAGGGTAGATAAAGAGGAACTTTTCCCCTTAGTAGGGGGGTCAATAACAAGGGGGCATAGATTCAAGGTAAGGGGCAGGAGGTTGAGAGGGGATTTGAGGAGGAACTTTTTCACCCAGAGGGTGGTTGGAGTCTGGAACTCACTGCCTGAAAGGGTGGTAGAGGCAGGAACCCTCACAACATTCAAGAAGCATTTGGATGAGCACTTGACCTCTGGCATACAAGGCTATGGACCAAATGCTGGAAAATGGGATTAGATTGGACAGGGCTTGATGGACGGCGCAGACACGATGGGCCGAAGGGCCTCTTTCTGTGCTGTAAAAAAAAAATTCTGTGACTCGATAAGAAATAGGAGCAGGAGTAGGCCAATCGGCCCCTCGAGCCTGCTCCGCCATTCAATAAGATCATGGCTGATCTTATCCTAACCGCCAATCCACTATCACAGAACCATCTCCTGAATCTAACAGAATTAGACACACGAAATAGGAGCAGGATCAGGCTATATGGCCCCTGCTCCCGCTGCGCTATCCACAGGGCCATGACCGATCCGAACCTAGACTCATGTCCAAATTCCTGCCCGCTCCCCATAACCCTTAATTCCCTTTACTTCTAGGAAACTGTCTATTTCTGTTTTAAATTTATGTAATGATGTAGCTTCTACAGCTTTTTGGGGCAGCATATTCCATGGACCTACCACCCTCTGAGTGAAGTAGTTCCTCCTCATCTCAGTTTTGAAAGAGCAGCCCCTTATTCTAAGATTATGTCCCCTAGTTCTAGTTTCACCCATCATTGGGAACATCCTCACCGCATCCACCCGATCAAGCCCCTTCACAATCTTATATGTTTCAATAAGATCGCCTCTCATTCTTCTGAACTCCAACGAGTAGAGTCCCAATCTACTCAACCTCTCCTCATATGACCACCTCCTCATCCCCGGGATTAACCGAGTGAACCTTCTTTGTACTGACACGAGAGCAAGTATGTCTTTTCTTAAGTATGGACACCAAAACTTTATGCAGTATTCCAGATGCGGTCTCACCAATACCTTGTATAACTGCAGCAATACATCCCTGCTTTTATATTCTATCCCACTAGCAATAAAAGCCAACATTCCATTGGCCTTCTTGATCACTTGCTGCACCTGCATACTAACTTTTTGAGTTTCGTGCACCAGGACCCCCAGATCCCTTTGTACTACAGTACTTTCCAGTTTCTTGCCATTAAGATAATAACTTGCTCTATGATTTTTCCTGCCAAAGTGCATAACCTCACACTTTCCAGTATTGTATTCCATCTGCCAGATCTCTGCCCAATTACTTAGCCTGTCTATGTCACTTTTCAGGTTTTTTATGTCCTCCTCACTCACTACTTTCCCTCCCATCTTAGTATCATCTGCAAACTTTGATATGTTACACTCGGTCCCCTCCTCCAAATCGTTAATATAGATTGTAAAGAGTTGGGGACCCAGCACTGACCCCTGCGGAGCACCACTAGTTACTAATTGCCAGTCTGAGAATGAACCATTTATCCCAACTCTCTGCTTCCTGTTAGATAGCCAATCCTCTATCCATGCCAGAATATTACCCCCAATCCCGTGATTTTTTATCTTAAGCAATAATCTTTTGTGTGGCACCTTGTCAAATGCCTTTTGGAAGCCTAAATACACTACATCCACTGGTTCCCCTTTATGCACCCTATATGTTACTTCCTCAAAGAACTCCAGCAAACTTGTCAAACATGACTTCCCCTTCATAAAACCATGCTGACTTCGTCCTATTAAATTATGATTATCCAAATGTCCTGTTACTGTCTCCTTAATAATGAACTCCAAAATTTTACCTACCACAGATGTAACCCTAATTTCCAGCCTTCTGTCTACTGCCCTTTTTAAATAAGGGTGTTACATTAGCAGTTTTCCAGTCTGCCGGGACCTTTGCCGAGTCCAGGGAGTTTTGGAAAATTATTACCAATGCATCCACAATCCCTACCGACACTTCCCTCAAGACCCTAGGATGTAAGCCATCAGGTCCAGGTGATTTATCCGCCTTGAGACCCATTATTTTATCGAGTACCACTTCCTTAGTGATTTTGATCGTGTTTAGCCCCTCCCCCCCTTTAGCCCCCTGTTTGTCCAGTGTTGGGATATTCTTAGTGTCTGCTACTGTAAAGACTGATACAAAATATTCATTCAGTGTTTTTGCCATCTCCATATTTCCCACCATTAATTTCCCAGTCTCATCCTCTAAGGGACCAACATTTACTTTAGCCACCCTTTTTCTTTTTATATAACTATAAATACTCTTACTATCTGTTTTTATATTTTTTGCTAATTTACTTTCATAATCTATCTTCCCTTTCTTAATCACTCTTTTTGTTATTTTTTGCTGTCTTTTAAAGTTTTCCCAATCCTCTATCCTCCCACGAGATTTGGCTACCTTATATGCCCTTGTTTTTAGTCGAATACTATCCTTAATTTATTTACGTAGCCACGGATGGCTGTCTTTTCTTTTACACCCTTTTCTTCTCAGTGGAATATATATTTTTTGGAAGTTGTAAAATAACTCCTTAAATGTACACCACTGATCATGTATCGTCTTACACTTTAATCTATTTTCCTAATCCACTCTACTCAATTCCGCTCTCATACCTTCATAGTCTCCTTTATTCAAGCTTAGCATGCTTGTTTGAGATCCAACCTTCTCACCCTCTAATTGAATATGGAATTCAACCATGTTATGGTCACTCATTCCAAGGGGATCCTTTACCAGGACATTTTTAATTAATCCTGTCTCGTTACACAGGACCAGATCTAAGGTTGCTTGCCCCCTGGTTGGTTCAGTTACATACTGCTCAAGAAACCCATCCCTAATACACTCAACGAACTCATCCTCAAGGCAGCCCTGCCCAATTTGATTTGTCCAATTAATATGATAGGTAAAATCCCCCATAATTATAGATGTTCCCTTATTACAAGCCTCAACTATTTCCTGATTGATACTCCATCCAACAGAGTTGCCGCTGTTCAGAGGCCTATAGACTACGCCCACTAGTGTTTTTTTCCCCTTATAGTGGTTAGCACTGTTGCCTCACAGCGCCAGATACCCGGGTTCAAATCCGGCCTCGGGTGACTGTTTGTGGAGTTTGCACATTCTCCTCATGTTTGCGTGGGTTTTCTCCGGGTGCTCCGGTTTCCTCCCACAGTCCAAAGATGTGCGGGTTATGTTGATTGGCCATGATAAAAAAATTGGCGCTTAGTGTTAGGGGGGATTAAATACGTGGGGTTACGGGGTTACGGGGATAGGGCTTGTGTGGGATGGCTGTCGGTGTAGGGACTGGGCGCTAGGGATTGGATGATCAGCCATGATCTCGTTGAATGGCGGAGCAGGCTCGAAGGGCCGAATGGCCTACTCTTCTATGTTTCTATGTTTCTATGTTACCTCCACCCAAACTGTTTCATTATCCTGATCTTTTGACCCAATATCATTTCTCTGTATTACAGTGATTCCTTCCTTTATTAACATAGCCACCCCACCTCCCCTTTCTTCCTGCCTGTCCTCCCTGATCGTTAAATAACCTGGTATGTTTAATTCCCAGGCATTGTCACCCTGCAGCCATGTTTCTGTAATGGCCACAAGATCATACCCATATGTAGTTATTTGTGCCATTAACTCATCTATTTTGTTACGAATGCTACGTGCATTCAGATAGAGAACTTTCAAAGATGTTTTGTGACTCTTAGTTCCTGCTTTTGCCCTTTTTATTACTTTACCTTTTACTCCATACCTTCTGCCCCTTACTGACATGCTCTGGTTTTCAATTTCCCCACTGCTACCTAAGTCTATGACCTTCTCTGTTGTCATTTTTATTATTTGCTCTCTAGGAACCTCCCCCCCACTAGTTAGTTTAAAGCCCTCTCTACAGCCCTAGTTATATGATCCGCCAGGACTCTAGTCCCAGCACTGGCCAAGTGAAGCCCAACCCAACGGAACAGCTCCATCCTGCCCCAGTACTGGTGCCAGTGTCCCAGGAAGCAAAACCCATTTCTCCCACACCAGTCTTTGAGCCACGCATCAGATCGCTCACTGCACAGTTACCCAATGACAGATTATTGGCCAAGCCCTTCTCACAGGCTCCACGGGGACAGAGAGAAGCGACTGAATTCTGATCCTCTCCCCTGAAAGCGGTGGCTAACGTCACAATGGGATGGGCGGAGGGAAATTCTGAATGGGCTGGAGAGGAGAGGGAGAGGAATCGAGTGGAAGAGTGGGAGACTGGCGCGGGTCCCTTTCCCCGCTCCTGTCAGCATCAACAGCCCAGAGTGCGGGCAATGGGAAGGGCCCTAAAGTACCAAGCCCAGGAAGTTACATTTAAAACCTTCAATGAATCTGGCAATGATCCTTTAAATATATGCAGAATAAAATTGATTTGTCCCAAAACGGTTATTTCCTGCTCTAAAATTGGCGGACTTTTTCAAATGGGCGATTAATCACAGCTCAGCCAATCGGGGCCTGAGTTTCCAGCGTTTAATTGATTGGTCAGAGTTGGGTTTAAAGTGGGTGGGCGCCGGTCTCCAGCCAATCTCTGAGTATAACAAGGCGGACACACAGCAGACTCCGCATTTAAAGTCTGTGTGTTCCAGATTGTGCTGAGATCAGTTCAGAAAATGGCCAAGACCAAGCAGACCGCGCAAATCCACCGAAGGAAAAGCTCATCGCAAACAACTGGTGATTGATCCTGCTCCTATTTCGTGTTTCTAATTCTGTTAGATTCAATTCTGTGATAGTAGATTGGCGGTTAGGATCAGATCAGCCTACTCCTGCTCCTATTTCTTATGTTCTTATGTTCTTATGACCAAAGCGGCCCGGAAGAGCGCTCCAGCCACGAGCGGAGTGAAGAAGCCCCATCGCTACAGACCCGGCACTGTGGCTCTGAAGCGAACAGCAAGCCCGCTGCAGTGTTTGTGGATCTAGATTTCTACATGTTTGACAGACAGTTTACTTAAAGTGGCTGAACAGTACACAACCCTTTCACAGATAAAGTGGGTGGCTCTGAAAAGTGCCTTTGGGTTAATAGATTGAATCTTGTCCGCTTTACTTGCTCTTGGAGCTGGCAGTGCTGGTTTTCTTGGGCAGCAGCACCGCCAGGATATTAGGCAGCACCCCACCCTGAGCGATGGTCACCTTTCCCAGCAGCTTGTTGAGCTCCTCGTCGTTGCGGATGGCCAGCTGCAGGTGTCTGGGGATGATGCGGTTCTTGTCGCGGGCCGCGTTGCCGGCCAGCTCCAGGATTTCAGCAGTCAGATACTCGAGCACAGCAGCCATGTAGACCAGGGCTCCGGCACCCACACGCTCAGCATAGTTGCCCATTCGGAGGAGCCTGTGAACACGGCCCACAGGGAACAGCAGTCCGGCCCGGGATGAGCGGGACTTGGCCTTGGCCCGAGCATTACCGCCGGTTTTTCCTCTTCAAACATTTCCACAACCAACACGGTCAGAGAAAGAATGAAAGTTTCCTTCCACATCTGCCCTTCTTATTGATGCAAGCCCCCAAATTGCAGACCAAGTGATATACATGGTCGACGTCACTGGCTTGTTGTAAGAAAGACAGACCCAATAATTGAAGTCAAAACGGTTTATTCAGGCCTGGGGAGATATTGCTCTTACGTCCCAACACAAGGCTCCAACTCCACCGAACCTCTTGAGATTCACACAGTTATACACATTTTCCAAGACCTCCTACTCCAGAGGTCCAATCGATTTAAAAGTCTATACATTAATCACTAACTAGGTGTGTCTAACTTATACAAAATAGCCTATAACATAAGTTTCACTTTTCACTGAAGGGGCCTGTAGACCCTCTGATTTCTTGGAAATGAGTCATCCAGGACATGTGATTTCTGAGAAATGAGTCATTCCCTCTCTTGACCACTACCAAGTTTCATTTTCCAGGAAAGGCTTATGTCAGTGTCTCTTTTTGTAAGGTTCATCTCTCTAAACTGGTATGGTCATTTCTGCAATTAAACATACGAATAATTAATACATTTCATCTTTAAACATTCTGTGGCCGCAATTGCGTTCTACTAAATGTGCTCAATTTTAATCTTACTTCAGTCCCCCTTTTTGACCTTTTGGACAATGGTGCCAAGACAGGTCAACATGTATTTCCACTGCCTGGTGTCTGCCAAAGCGTGCACTCCCTGGCCTGCTACCAGTCTAGGTTATACATGTATATATCCTATCAATTTGGAGGCCGACTTCCCCCCCCCCCGGTGGTATGGTGGTCTTTCCTTTAGGGTGGTCTTTCCTTTATGCACTCCTTCCGGTGTAACCATTCCCGGGGCCCCTTAGACCCTGCATTAATGGTTTAGGCTTTCTGCTCAAGCTTGCCCCTCATTCCCGTGTTGGATGTGTGACGTGCCAATTCGAGACTGTCATCACACACCAATCCTCATTCACCACCCTCCTTCTGCCACCCTCCTTCTGCCACCTCCATCGTATGGTTGGCCGGCCCAGTCCTTAATTACCATACCCAATTATTCCCTCCTAATTTCAGGGCTTCCTATCATGTCGTACACCATTTGCCTTGGAGAGGCGGGGGAGTTGTCCATTCGTAACTTCGCTACCTGCCCCTCCTCAGGCTCAACTTCTTTCACTGCACCAATTTCTGCCTTACTCATTCTGGTACAGGGGCACTGGAGCAGTAAAAATACACAATATATCGTAATAACAATCATGAGGAATATCATTATGCCTTGTATCACTGAGGCGCCCAAAGTCCCCGACCATCCTGGTCCCCAATTATCAAAATATGAGGAAGTGGGTGAGTTTCCTCTAATGTTGTACTAATGTCTTTTTGTTGTTTCTTTAAGCCTTCTTCTATTTTGTGATAATGCTTTAAAATTTCCTTCGTTTCCTGCCGTAACTTCTGCCAAGCTTCCTCTAACTTAGGAATTGCCTTGGGCTCTGGTATGACATAAGTTTCAACCCTTTTTAGTAAGTCCCATATTATCAAATGACCAGGTTTTCCTATCTGTGTAGGTATCTTTAGACCAAAACAACGGTTTGGTTGGGGAATGGTACAAGCCATATCTTGATATTAATATTTCTGTTCAATTGTGGTGACACAACAGGTCCCATTGTTCCTTGGTGCTACCCAGGTCCGGTGTATCCCCCTTGGGTGTACCTCGAGGGTGCAATTGGTAATTTTCGCAAATCCGCACTCGAATGTGTCTCCCTCGGTGGGGGAGGTGAGTGCACACCCATGTCCTTCCCTTGTGGTGGCACCCGTCCATTACCACCCCCCTTAAGGTTCCATTCTTCTGGTTACTATCTTCATCCCTTTCCCAAAGCATGATATTTAACCCACTTTCCCTTTGTACTTCTCCTATATTAATCACGTCGTATCGGGGTTGTCCCCCTTCTGGGAATTGTGGGATGGCCAGTACAAAGCCAATCATCTTAGTCCATGGGGTCAGACAATCGCCTGCCTAATACTTGTCCCATTTTACATCCCTTGCATAGGCTTTTATTTGTGTCAACCCAAGTTTCCAGATCCTTATTCGTAATCCAATCAGGGATCTGTTCATTATTTATTTGCCTCATGTTATGCTGAGCATTCGACAATTGCCATGAGCCCTAGTGGCACATATTAGTTCCTTATCGGTTTGGCGAGAACCATTATTAAGTCTATCAATAATTGTATTGATTCTTTCTGCATGGGGGGCTACTATCTCATCCACCCCCGACAATTGCATTATTGTTTGGTTTCCCTGCCAGTGTCAATTGCTGGCTATTTCCAGTAGCTTGTTTTAGTAACTTCTCTATTTTTGCTTGTAATTCTTCTACTCCTTCGTTTACTCCTTCTATATCCAAGCTATTAACTGTTGCTAACCCAGCTGCATACCCTGCTCCGGTCGTTTCCAATACTCCCCCTTTCTTACATCTTTGTACGATAGATTTTTCCTGTGGACCCTCTAATTGTTTTACCCACAGGGAGTTCCATGTTTGTTTTGTATCTCAAAAGTACTCATATTAATGGCAAGCTTAGTAACTCTATGTGCTACACTAAAATACACCTCATCCTGTGTTCTCCTTATTACTAATCCCTCTCGAAAATGGCAATACTTATGTTTATCCCTAGGATCAAGGCGAGGACGCTCCATCTCATTCTGGACGTCCAATGTTCCTGTAATTACAAAAAGGGGCTGGTCGTCACCAGCCAGTTAGAATTATTCTGCTCTTATCCATTTTATCAGTTCAAAATGCTGTACATCTGGTTCATTTCTTGTTCTGTGGCTCTGTCCCCAGACAGACCTGAAGATGCAAACTATGGCATATAACATTATCATCATCCACAGCCCTATCATTGATATATGTAGTAACTCCCCTTCCCATTCTTTATATGTTCTTGTATACTCCTCACTCTGTCAAAAAGGGCACCATCTCTAGTTTACTCATTGTCCTTATATATTTTTAACTGAGTCCAGTGTTTCCACCTTCCTTTACCCGTTCCGGGACATCTACATGAGCACATGTATCACTATTCATTAATACTTCATAAGGTCCTGACCATCTAGGTGCTAGCCATGGTTTGGCTGGTATTATTTCTGCTATCACTTTGCTATCTATTGCTAAGACCTCCTTCTGCTCGTCCCGTGTATCCTGTTCTCAGTCCCGTATAATCTGTTGGTCTTTGGCCTCATGTCTCTAACTATCTGTCCAGATTTATCTTTGGGTAACAGGACAGCCTCCCAAGCAGTCTCCCGGCCATTTGAGACGGTGCTGCAATTAGTTTATAAGATAACTTCCATTTATCAAATCCTAATTCTCCTTCTATCACTGTGGGGTAATATTAACTCAACATTAAGAAGTTTACATTTATTAATGTCCAATATCTTTAACTTCTATTCAGTAATACTGAAGTTGCTGCTTGGTGAACTCAAACAGCTGTCAGTGGAAAGGTTTAACTCCTTCACAGGCTTTTGAAGGTGGAGCTAAATATTATTGCGTCACTTCACGCAACCCAAAAACATCCCTGACTGAAAGACAGTTGTGGTTTCACACTTTGACTCAACATGAACATTTGGGCTTCATTGGTCAGATTCCCTCTTTCAATTGCTCATTTAGCTGCCCATCCTCTTGTGTGCTTTAATTTATTATTATGCACTCTTTGGGTAGGAGAGAGGTTCCTACTCATTCCTTGATTATATTCTTGTCTCTTACGAGTCCTCCTCCTGGTGTCATATATCCCTGCCTACTCCCGCTATCATGTAATCAGACACCACCCCAAAGGCATTCCGACTATCTATATAGGTTTACACTTTTTCCTTTGGCTACCCCCCTTTGATCAAATCCTGTATAGGCTGAGCCATTTCTACTTTGTTTCCCGGGCCTGTCTGTTTGTTTAACTTATAATCTGGGGACCAGTACACTTCATTCGCTTTAGGGTCGACTAAAGCTCCTACTTCTCGCAGTATATCTATCCCTAGGATTGTTCCTTCGGTGTTCTCGCATACCCACAACTGTGTAGGTACTATTATACATCCAATTTCTAGTAAGGCTGTTTCGCTCTTATAAGTCCTGATTCTTCGTCCACCGATTCCTGCTATACTAACTGAAAGTTTCGTTCGGGGCAAGGGTAAGTCTGTCAATGAGATTGTGGCTCCTGTGTCTATTAACATTTTGCACTGTCGGCCCCCTACCAATGCGTCAACAAATATCCTCGCATCCCCCTCCCCTCTCTGGCGTGGTCCCTTCCTGCTGCCATCCCTAGAAGCTTGCGAGCAATCAAAGCACGCAACCAGTCCTAATGCCCCTCCCATCTGTTTTTGGGCATTTGCCTCTTCCCTTGTGTCACTATGTATCCTAGGTCGACTACTTCATCCGTCCCTACCTATACCTTTCTAAGGTTTAACTCTAGTCCCGCCTTCTATAAGGCTTCCAGTACCATAATCAATTAAATATTGTAGAGGGACCTGCCACTATCGGATATTCTTGCGGAGTTGAGTTATCTTATTCAATTTGGACTACACCAATTTACATCAACCAGAATTTCACTGTGGCCACTGGTTTTAATAGGTTAATTTACCTCATAACTCCAAGGTTAGGTCTTAGACTGAAACTTAATCTCTCGTTAAACAAACTTATTGCTGCTCTTCTCAGTTTTTACCCTCCAGCTTAACTCAAATTGTAATGGGTTTTTTTCATTCTGAGGGCACAATCTTATTTGCACATTCTTAAACTTCCAAAATCCCAGACAAGACAAAGGGGTTAAATGCTTTTTCTTTAACACAGAGAAGTGGGTGGAGCTACAACACAGCAGACATTTCTTTTTCCTAACAGACAGATTTTCAGACAAAGGAATATTATAACCTCTTAAACATTCCTAGTCAGGAAATATTCACACTTTAACACATATTTTCATACAAACTGTAATTCCAGCATATGTCTAAGGTTCCTTTCACTCAGCAAATCTCGTGTTTTACTTGTCTTGGTACAGATGCTAATAACTTCCATGTTGGTAAAGCTTTAAGTTTATCTTTTCCTTCCTTTTTAAATCTGTGACTCAACAGCTTTCCCTAGTTTCCAAATCTCTGTTTGTTTGTTTTTTCCTTGCTGGGGTTTCAAATTGGTTTGCCTGCAAATTAGATCTTTTTCCTTCTTTATCTCTCCCTTCTGTTTCAATTCCTTACATTATCTGTTGCCTCTTTATCTTTAGCTCATCCCCACCAAGCCTTTGGCTCTCTGCACTGTTTTTTTTTATTTTCCAGGAGTCGGGTTATAGAATCCAGGTCCCTTGAGGATTCTTCTTCCACCCTCTTAGTCATAACTAACTGCTATGTTTAATGCTTAATTCAGGTATTGGTGAATTAGGTTTATACACTACGTTGCTCACCCCTATAGCGTTACTCTGATTAATTGCTCACTTCCTGTCAATCACTCTGTTTCATTAAACACACCAACCTTTTAGTCCCCGAGGTTTTGAGTTTTAACCTCTTTGTGACTGTAGGGGTTTTATTTCATTCACTCACCACAGTGCACCCAGTCATTCAATTGTTTAGGGAACGCCCTGCCCCTAACTGAGGTGTTGCCGCCTCACGGCTTTTAGGGAGCGCCCTGCCCCTAACTGAGGTTTCACCGCCTCACGGCTTTTAGGGAACGACCTGCCCCTAACTGAGGTTTTGCCGCCTCACGGCTTTTAGGGAATGACCTGCTCCTAACTGAGATTTCATCGCCTCATGGCTTTTAAGGATTTCCCGCCTCCCCGGGGTAGGGGTCTTTCCGCCCCTCTCGGTTTGCCACTACACGGCTTAGGGAGCGCCCTGTCCCTATCTGTGTTTTACTTTTTAACCGCCTTCAATTAAAGGTGTCTTTCTTTTTATAGTTCTTTTATACGTCGATTCTGACTTAATGTCTCGCCAGCGATTAACCCCTAATTTTATAGGTGGTAATTAAAACATACTCACCCGTCTTAGGTTAACACTGTCCGAGAGTCTTGTTCAGATTGCGTATCCCATCCTCGTCGCCAATTGATGTAAGCCCCCAAATTGCGGACCAAGTGATATACATGGTCGACGTCACTGGCTTGTTGTAAGAAAGACAGACCCAATAATTGAAGTCAAAACGGTTTATCCAGGCCTGGGGAGATATTGCTCTTGCGTCCCAACACAAGGCTCCAACTCCACCGAACCTCTTGAGATTCACACAGTTATACACATTTTCCAAGACCTCCTACTCCAGAGGTCCAATCGATTTAAAAGTCTATACATTAATCACTAACTAGGTGTGTCTAACTTATACAAAATAGCCTATAACATAAGTTTCACTTTTCACTGAAGGGGCCTGTAGACCCTCTGATTTCTTGGAAATGAGTCATCCAGGACATGTGATTTCTGAGAAATGAGTCATTCTCTCTCTTGACCACTACTAAGTTTCATTTTCCAGGAAAGGGTTATGTCAGTGTCTCTTTTTGTAAGTTTCATCTCTCTAAACTGGTATGGTCATTTCTGCAATTAAACATACGAATAATTAGTACATTTCATCTTTAAACATTCTGTAGCCGCATTACGTTCTACTAAACGTGCTCAATTTTAATCTTACTTCATTATACCTTCTGGAGGAATGCAGAGAGCGAACTTGTGATTGGTCACTCTGTGGTGAATTTCATTGATGTTTTCCGGTGACCAATCACAGTCTGTTTTTCCCGCCAATGAAGAGTGTGTGGAAATAACTGCCTCCACAGTCAGACCGCCAACCATTTCTTAATTTGAAAAACCCCGCCAATATTTTCCAAAACCAGCGAATTAAGTTAATAAATTCACTTTTAGCCAAAGATTTCCGGACAGTTTTTTATTCCTTTTGTCTTATTCCATCTCTCCCTTGCAAATTCTAGGTTGTTACAATAAGGTTTAATTTTGCGTTCAATTTCAAACTATCAGGCTGGCCTCAATTTGCATTGATTCTGTAACGGGACACATTCCAGCTCAATCTGTGTAAAAGTGAGGATTCACAGATCCTTTGCACAGGTGCTGCTGCGGGAGTGAAACCAGAACTGGGATTCCTGCTGTGAGATGAGAAGAGGGACAGAGTGTTCAAACTGCCCCCATTCTGGGTAGTTATACTGCAGGAATTCTCGGGTTAATTGACTGCCAACTGGCATTAGAGTCATAGGGCTAGATTTTCAGTATAGACAGTTTTGGGGCGCTAACCTTAGCGCCCGCCCGAAGTTAGCGCCCGCCCCAAAGTAGCGCCCCGTTGCCGGAAATTCAGTGGCTTCGCCCTAAGAGGTTGGTGGAGCGCTAAAAGAGGCGTTCCACTAGTATCTTTAGGCGCTAAGCCGGCGGTGGAGAGCGCAACACCCGAGCTCGGGCGCAGCACACGGCAGACACTCTGGTGCCAGTGAGCTCTTAAAGGGGAAGGGAAGGGTGCATGTATTTTTTTCAAATGCAGTCTGGGGAGAAACGGGAGGAGGAGGAGGAGGAGGAGGAGGAGGAGGAGGAGGAGGAGGAGGAGGAGGAGGAGGAGGAGGAGGAGGAGGAGGAGGAGGAGGAGGAGGAGGAGGAGGAGGAGGAGGAGGAGGAGGAGGAGGAGGAGGAGGAGGAGGAGGAGGAGGAGGAGGAGGAGGAGGAGGAGGAGGAGGAGGAGGAGGAATGATTGGTGCCCGGAGACATAAATAGACCGTTCAGAACAACACACAGCTTACTTCCACACAACACATGCAGAGTGCCTTTTGTACGAGTGCCCTTTAATTTGCGCTCCCCAGGGTGTGTTGCGTTCCATTTTACAAACGCTCTGGACGCCAGGCGCGCAATGGGGCGGTCTGACTGAAGTTTGGATTCGGGGCGGCCAAAGGGCGTTGCACGAGGATGTGACGTCATTTTCTGCGCGCGCATCCGAGCGGCCGCTAAACTTTGCGCCGGCGCTAACGGGCAACTTAATTTGGGGCGGGGCGCAAACTGCGCTGCGCCCGGGCGCTACACGCATAGCGCCCGAAAATCACTTCTCTTAAGGCGCTAACTGCTGGCGCAAGCAACTGAAAATCTAGCCCATAGAGTCATAGAGTTATACAGCACGGATAGAGGCCCTTCGGCCCATCGTGTCCGCGCCGGCCATCACGCCCTGTCTAATCTAATCCCATATTCCAGCATTTGGTCCGTAGCCTTGTATGCTATGGCATTTCAAGTGCTCATCCAAATGCGTCTTGAATGTTGTGAGGGTTCCAGCCTCCACAACCCTTCCGCGCAGTGAGTTCCAGACTCCAACCACCCTCTGGGTGAAAAAGTTCTTTCTCAAATCCCCTCTAAACCTCCCGCCCTTTACCTTGAATCTGTGCCCCCTAGTTATTGACCCTTCTACTAAGGGAAAAAGCTCCTTAGTATCCATCCTATCTATGCCCCTCATACTTTTGTACACCTCAATCATGTCCCCCCTCAGCCTCCTCTGCTCCAAGGAAAACAAACCCAATCTGCCCAGTCTCTCTTCATAGCTGAAGCGTTCCAGCCCTGGTAGCATCCTGGTGAATCTCCTCTGCACCCTCTCCAAAGCTATCACATTCTTCCTGTAGTGTGGCGACCAGAACTGCACACAATATTCCAGCTGTGGCCTAACCAGTGTTTTATACAGCTCCATCATAACCTCCTTGCTCTTATATTCTATGCCTCGGCTAATGAAGGCAAGTATCCCATATGCCTTTTTTACCACCTTATCCACTTGTTCCGCCGCCTTCAGGGATCTGTGCACTTGCACACCCAGATCCCTCTGAACCTCCGTCTTGCCTAGGGTCTTACCATTCATTGTGTATTCCCTTGCCTTGTTAGTCCCCCCAAAGTGCATCACCTCGCACTTTTCCAGGTTAAATTCCATTTGCCACTGTTCCGCCCATCTGACCAACCCATCTATATCGTCCTGCAGACTGAGGCTACCCTCCTCGCTATTTACCACCCTACCAATTTTTGTATCATCCGCGAACTTACTGATCATACCTTTTACATTCATATCCAAGTCATTAATGTAGACCACAAACAGCAAGGGACCCAGCACCGATCCCTGTGGTACCCCACTGGCCACAGGCTTCCAGCCACAAAAACAACCTTCGACCATTACCCTCTGCCTTCTGCCACTAAGCCAGTTTTGTATCCAACGTGCCAAGGCACCCTGGATTCTATGGGCTCTTACCTTCTTGACCAGTCTCCTGTGCGGGACTTTATCGAAGGCCATACTGAAATCCATGTATACCACATCCACTGCGTTACCCTCATCCACACACCGAGTCACCCCCTCAAAAAATTCAATCAAATTAGTCAGACATGATCTTCCCTTGACAAAGCCATGTTGACTATCCCTGATTAATCCTTGCCTCTCCAAGTGGAGACTGATTTTGTCCCTCAGAATTTTTTCCAATAATTTTCCCACCACTGATGTTAGGCTCACTGGCCTTTTTCCCTACTCCCCTTCTTGAATAATGGAACTACATTAGCGGTTCTCCAGTCCTCTGGCACATCCCCTGTGGCCAGAGAGGTTCTGAATATATGTGTTAGAGCCCCCGCAATCTCTTCCTTTGCCTCACACAGCAGCCTGGGATACATTTCGTCCGGGCCTGGGGATTTATCCATTTTTATGCCTGCTAAAACCGCCAATAAGTCCTCCCTCTCGATGTTAATGTGTTAGAGCATATCACAGTCACCCCGCCCTATTTCTATGACTACATCATCCTTCTCCATAGTGAAAACAGATGCAAAAAATTCATTTAGAACCCCTCCTACATTTTCCGGCTCCACACACAGATTGCCACTTTTGTCCCTAATGGGCCCTATTTTTTCCCTAGTTATCCTCTTACCCTTAATATACTTATAAAACATCTTAGGATTTTCCTTTATTTTGCTCGCCAGTGTAACTTCATGGCCCCTCCTTGATCTCCTCATTTCTTTTTTAAGTATCCCCCTGCACTTTTTGTACTCCTCTAGGGCTTCCTCCATCTTTAGCCTTTTGTATCTGCCAAAAGCCCTCCTTTTTTTTCTAATCCATTCTCATATATCCCCTGACATCCACGGTTCCCTGTGGTTTTTGGAACCACCCTTGACGTTTACGGGAACATGTTGCCATTGTATGATCTCAATCTCTCTTCTGAAAGCCTCCCATTGCTCCGATGCAGATTTTCCTACCAGTAGCTGATCCCAGTCCATTTTGGCCAGATCCTGCCTTATCCTATTAAAATCGGCCTTCCCCCAATTTAGAACCTTTATTTCCGGCCCATCCCTGTCCTTTTCCATGACCACCTTAAATCTCACCATATTATGGTCACTGTCACCAAATTGCTCACCTACTAGCACTTCTTCCACTTGGCTGGCCACATTCCCTAGAATTAGGTCCAGTACCGCCCCCTCTCTTGTAGGACCTTCTACATGCTGGCTCAAAAAGCTCTCCTGGATGCACTTTACGAATTCTACACCCTCTGTGCCTTTCACACTCTGACTATCCCAGTTAATATTGGGGAAGTTGAAATCCCCCATTATTATTACCCTATTATTTGCACATTTCACTGAGATTTGCCTACATATCTGTTCCTCTATCTCCCCCTGACTGTTTGGAGGCCTATAGTACACTCCCAGCAAAGTGCTTGCCCCCTTCTTGTTTTTAAGCTCCACCCATATGGCCTCATTAGAGGAACCTGCTAATATGTCATCCCTCCTTACTGCAGTAATTGACTCCTTAATTAATATTGCTACACCCCCTCCTCTTATAACCCCCCCCTCTGTCTCGCCTGAAGATTCTGTACCCCGGAATATTGAGCTGCCAGTCTTGCCCCTCCCTCAACCATGTCTCCGTGATAGCAACAATATCATACTCCCATGTGTTTATCAACACCTTCAGTTCATCCACCTTATTTGCAAGACTCCTTGCATTAAAATAGATGCCATCCAGCCTTGCCCTTGTATATTTGCCCTGTCTACCAAGCTGACTTGTTTTTTTCTCTATAATTGGCAGCACATCACCCCCTCTTTCAGCTCCCCTCTGTATCCCATCCCCCTGCCAAGTTAGTTTAAACCCCCCCCAACAGTGCTAGCAAACCTTCCCGCAAGGATATTTGTCCCGTTCTGGTTCAGGTGCAACCCGTCCGACTTGTATAAGTCCCACCTTCCCCAGAAGCAGGCCCAGTGATCCAGGAAAGTAAAACCCTCCCCCCTACACCAACTCATTAGCCACGCATTCATCTGCTCTATCCTCCTATTCCTATACTCACTAGCACGTGGCACTGGGAGTAATCCAGAGATTACAACCTTTGAGGTCCTGCGCTTTAATCTGTTACCTAGCTCCCTAAATTCTTGATGAAGGACCTCATCCCCCTTCCTACCTATGTCGTTGGTCCCAATGTGGACCATGACCTCTGCCTGCTCACCCTCCCCCTAAAAAAAATAAAAATGTTTTTGCAGAGATTGAGGCCGGCAGCTCCTCGGCGGGAAGGAATTCTGACTGGGATGAGGGGAGCCGAGCATGGCAGCCAGAGGCCAACCCATGAGTGGGAGAAGCAGGCCCCGGGCCATGGAGCCGGCAACGGTGAGGAGGAGGCTGCGGCGATTGGAGCATTCACATCCTGACGATGTGTTCAGTGAGTCGGGCGGAGGAGTGCAGCGCAATGAGCAGCAGCAGCAGACTCGACGACACGCTGCAGCACGTTGGCCTGCAGTTCCATGGCGGGTAACTCGCAGTCCGGCTGGGAGGAGGGGAGCCGGGCATGGCAGCCAGAGCGGGAGAAGCAGGCCACCACACGGGAAGCCGGTAACAGTGAGGAGGAGGCCGCGGTGAAGAGGAGGACGGAGCGGCTGAGGAACATCGTGCTCCCACTGCCACGGGAAGCCATTGTATTGAATCTGAATGCGGCACTGTATGTATAGCTGATGCGTCCCTACGGTGAATAAGCATTTCATTGTACTTGTACTTGTACTGGTTACATATGGCAAATAAAGCTGAACTGAACTGAAATCCAAATCTCATCTCGAAAAAAAGCTTTTAATTTGTCGGAAGGCGCGGGACCGTGTTTGTGTTTTAGTGGGCGGGAAATACAACAGCGATGTTAAGGTCGATCCGGTCAGTGAAACTGCTTATCTGAAAATTCAAAACAGAATCTACAGCTGGAACTTCAAACGTTCTCAAACACACTTGTTCAGGAAATAATTACAGTAAATTGATTCTAAAGGGTGATGCGATTGTGTAGATCTTTCAGAGAGGTTGTGGGTGGCTCTTAAAAGAGCTGTTGTGTTTGGAGTTTGTTCTTTCAGGACAGCGTGGAGTTTTACTTGGAGCTGGTGTATTTGGTCACGGCCTTTGTCCCTTTTGACACAGCGTGCTTGGCCAGCTCCCCTGGCAGCAGCAGGCGCATGGCGGTCTGGATCTCCCAGGAGCTGATGGTGTGCCGCTTGTTGTAATGGGCCAGGTGGGAAGCCTCATCCGCGATGCGCTCAAAAATATCGTTCACAAACGAGCTCATGATGCCCATGCCCTTGGGAGGGATGCCGGTGTTGGGGTGAACCTGCTTCATCACTTTGTAAATGTAGATAGAGTAACTCTCCTTCCTCGACCTTCTGCGCTTCTTGCCGCCCTTCGGTGCCGCTTTCTTCACGATTTGTTTGGCGCCTTTCTTAGTAACTTTAGAGTGTATAGTCGGACAGACAGACAGACGGACAGAGAGACAGACAGACAGACAGACAGATGTATCCTTTTAAATATATAGATATAGACTCGCTGGAGTGCCCGGCGGTGCCGAGGCTTTTTCAAGGGCATGTTGTTGTTGGAAGAGAGAGAGCGACTGGGGGGAAGAGAGAGTGTGACTGGGGGGGAAGAGAGAGAGCAACTGGGGGGGGAAGAGAGAGAGCGGACTGGGGGGGAAGAGAGAGAGCGACTGGGGGGGGAAGAGAGAGAGCGACTGGAGGGGGAAGAGAGAGAGTGACTGGGGGGGAAGAGAGAGAGTGATGGGGGGAAGAGAGAGAGCTACTGGGGAGAAGAGAGAACGGCTGGGGGGAAGAGAGAGAGCGACTGGGGTGAAGAGAGAGAGCGACTGGGGGGAAGAGAGAGAGCGACTGGGGGAAAGAGAGAGAGCGACTGGGGGGAGGGGGGCGAGTGGGGTGGGAAGAGAGGGAGGAGTGGAGGAGGGGAGGGGGAGGGGGGGAAGGGGAGGGGAGGGAGGGGGTGAGGGGAGGGGAGGGCAGGGTGAGTGGGGGAGGGGAGGGGAGGGGGAGAGGAGAGGGAGGGAAGGGAGAGTGGGGAGGGGGAGGGGAGAGGGGGGGAGTCCCCGAGCCCTGCCCACCGATGTCCCGAGCCCCGCCCCTCGATGTCCCGAGCCCCGCCCTCCTGAGGCCTGATCTCACGAGGCCCGATCTCCCGAGTGCCGCGTCCCACCCCCGATCTACCGAGCGCCGATCTCCCGAGGCCCGATCTCCCGCCCGAGCCAGCTTCAAGAGCAGAGAGAGAGACGCCACCTCGCAACCTACCGCATGAGGCCCGGCCTGACTCAAGTCATGCTCTGGGTGGAAGATGACGCGGACGCTGACTCCCGCCCCGCCCGCCTTTACTAAGATGGCGGTGGTGGCGACACTCGGCTCAGGTCCACCCCCTCCAGCCTTCACAAAGATGGTGGCGATCGCTGGCCTTTTGTCGATCGCGACGGGAGGCACCTAGCTCGGGCGTGGCAGGTCAACAGACGCCCAGGCTTTGAGGCCTGGAAAAACGGTGAAAGGTAGGTAAATTATAGAGGTTAGACAAAAGATTTACCAATTAATTAACTTTTTTTAAAAACAATTTGTCTTTTAAAAGCAACTTTGTTTTTGCTGGAAATGTAGATTTGAAAAGAAAGACGCAGAAAGCGGGAAAAAGAAATGAAAAGTTTGGAATCAAGATGGCGGCGACTCACCTCGGTTCAGAACGATAAGGCCCGCCCACACACGCACTGATTGGTCGACCGTAAGGTCACCGAAGCGTAGGATTGGTCAATCATCCCGTCACTCGGCTCTAGGAGGGCCCGCCCGCATGCGCCAGGAACCCGCCCCTGCCACGCAGCAATTGGTCGACCGTCGGGTCGCTCGACCTTAATGTCACTCTTTTGCTAATAGGCGGATAATGTGATGCTAATGAGAGGAATTTTGAATGTTTTTTGGATACCGCGGGCGCAATTTTTGTCTCACCAAAACGTATATACGATTATGACCGTTCCGGAATTGTAAGCTTTCTTTTGATGTAACGCACGTCTATGTACGCTCTATAACTTTAGAGTGTATAGCCGGACAGACACACCGAAGGACAGACAGACAGACAGATGTATCCTTTTTCTATATATAGATGCCCGGCGGTGCAGAGGGTCTTTTGAGGGCATGTTGTTGTTGGAAGAGAGAGATAGAGCGACTGGGGGGAAGAGAGAGAGTGACTGGGGGGAAGAGAGAGAGCGACTGGGGGGAAGAGAGAAAGCGACTGGGGGGAAGAGAGAGAGCGACTGGGGGGAAGAGAGAAAGCGACTGGGGGGAAGAGAGAGAGCGACTGGGGGAAGAGAGTGACTGGGGGGAAGAGAGAGTGCGACTGGGGGGAAGAGAGAGAGCGACTGGGGGGAAGAAACATAGACATAGAAGATAGGAGCAGGCCATTCGGCCCTTCGAGTCTGCTCCGTCATTCAACAAGATCATGGCTGATCATCCAAACCCTAGCACCCGGTCCCTACAGCCATCCCACCCAAGCCCTATCCCCGTAACCCCACATATTTAATCCCCCCTAACACTAAGGACCAATTTTTATCATGGCCAATCAACCTAACCCACACATCCTTGGACTGTGGGAGGAAACCGGATCACCCGGAAAAAACCCACGCAAACACGGGGAGAATGTGCAAACTCCACACAGACAGTAACCTGAGGCCGGATTTGAACCCGGGTCCCTGGCGCTGTGAGGCAACAGTGCTAACCACTATGCCACCGTGCTGCCCAAGAGAGAGAGGTCACCGAAGCGTAGGATTGGTCAATCGTCCTGTCACTCGACTGTAGGAGGGCCCGCCCGCACGCGCCAGGAACCCGGCGTACGATTGGTCGACCTCGACCTCGACGTCACTCCCCCCAATTACTAATGAGCGGATAATGAGATGCTAATGAGTGGAACTTTGAAAAATTTTTGGATACCGCGGGCGCAATTTTTTGTCCGGCCGAAACGTAAATATGCGTACGACCGTTTTGGAATGGTAAGCTTTCTTTTGATGTAACGCACGTGTAGGTACGCTATATAACTTTAGAGGACAGACAGACAGACAGACAGACATAATTATCCATTTATATATATATAGATGCTGGAGTGCCCGGCGGTGCCGGGGCTTTTTTCGAGGGCATGTTGTTGTTGGAAGAGAGAGAGAGAGAGCGACTGGGGGGGGGAAGAGAGAGAGCAACTGGGGGGGGGAAGAGAGAGAGCGACTGGGGTGGAAGAGAGAGAGCGACGGGGGGGTGGAAGAGAGAGAGCGACTGGGGGGGGGAAAGAGAGAGAGCGACCGGCGGGGAAGAGAGAGAGCAACTGGGGGGAAGAGAGAGAGTGAATAGGGGGAAGAGAGAGAGCGACTGGGGGGGGAAGAGAGCGAGCGACTGAGGGGGAAGAGAGAGAGCGACTGGGGGGAAGAGAGAGAGCGACTGGGGGAAGAGAGAGAGCGACTGGGGGGAAGAGCGAGAGCGAGTGGGGGGGAAGAGAAAGAGCGACTGGGGGTAAGAGAGAGAGAGCGACTGGGGGAGGAGAGAGAGAGAGCGACTGGGGGGGGTAGAGAGAGAGAGAGTGACTGGGATGGAAGAGAGAGAGAGAGCGACGGGGGGAAGAGAGAGAGAGCGACTGGGGGGAAAAGAGAGAGAGAGCGACTGGGGGGGAAGAGAGAGAGAGAGTGGCTGGGGGGGAAAAGAGAGAGAGAGCGACTGGGGCGAAGAGAGAGAGAGAGCGACTGGGGGGGAAGAGAGAGAGAGGGCGACTGGGGGGGAAGAGAGAGAGAGAGCGACTGGGGGAAGAGAGAGAGAGAGCGACTGGGGGGAAGAGAGAGAGAGAGCGACTGGGGGGGAAGATAGAGAGAGATCGACTGGGGGGAAGATAGAGAGTGACTGGGGGGAAGAGAGAGAGCGACTGCGGGGAGGGGGGAGTGGAGGGGGGAGGGGGAGGAGACGGGGGAGAGGGAGTGGGGGAAGGGGGACGAGTGGGGAGGGAGTCGGGGGAGGGGGGAATGGGGGAAGGGGAATGGAGGGATTGGGTGAAGGGGAAGGGGAGGAGTGGGGGAAGGGGAAGTGGGGAGGAGTGGGGGAAGGGGAAGTGGGAGCAGTGGGGGGGAGGAGGGGGAAGGGGGGGCGATGAGGAGGAGGGGAGGCAGGGTGGGAAGGGGGATGGAGGGGATGGAGGAGGGGAGGGAGGGAAGGGGAGGGGAGGGAGGAGGGGGAAGGGGAGGGAGGGGGTGAAGGGAGGGAGGGGGGAAGGGGAGGGGGAAGGGGAGGGGAAAGGGAGGCGGGATGAGGAAGGGAGGAGGGAAGTGGGGAGGGGAGGGGGGGAGGAAGGAGGGGGAAGGAAGGGGAGGGGAGGGAGGGGGGAAGGGTAGGGGGGAAGGGGAGGGGGGAAGGGGAAGGGGAGGGGAAAGGGAGGGGAGGGGAGGGGTGGGGGGGAGGGGAGGGGGTAGGGAGTGTAGGGAGGGGGAGGTGGGTGGGGAGGGGGGAAGGGTGGGACGGGAGGGGAGGGGGGGAGGGGAGGGGGTTAAGGGAGGGGGAAGGGTGGGGGAGGGGAAGGGGGGTGGGGGTTGGGGGGGATGGGGAGGGGGTGTCGGGAGGGGGGATGTGGGGGTGGGGAGGGGGTGTGGGGAGGGGGTGTGGGGAGGAGGGGTGGAGGGGAAGTGGGGTGGGGAGGGGGGGAAGGGGGTGTGGGGGGGAAGGGGGGTGGGGGGAAGGTGGTGTGGGGGGGAGGGAGTTGTGGGGGGAAGGGGGTGTGTGGGGGAGGTGGGGTGGGGGGAAAGCGGGTGTGGGGTAGGGAGGGGGTGGTGGGGAAGACAGAGAGCAACTGGGGGGGAAGAGGTTAGAGCGACTGGGAGGGAAGAGAGAGAGCGACTGGGGGGGAAAGAGAGAGAGCGACTGCGGGAGAAGCGAAGCGAGCGACTGAGGGGGAAGAGATAGAGCGACTGGGGGGAAGAGAGAGAGCGACTGGGGGGGAAGAGAGAGAGCGACTGTGGGGGAAGTGAGAGAACGACTGGGGGGGAAGAGAAAGAGCGACTGGGGGGAAGAGAGAGAGCGACTGGGGGGAAAGAGAGAGAGCGACTGGGGGGGAAAGAGAGAGAGCGACTGGGGGGAAGAGAGAGAGCGACGGGGGAAGAGGGGAGAGCGACTGGGGGAAGAGAGAGAGCGACTGGGGGGGAAGAGAGAGAGCGACTGGGGGGGAAGAGAGAGAGCGACTGCGGGGGAAGTGAGGAGAACGACGGGGGGAAGAGAAAGAGCGACTGGGGGGAAGAGAGAGAGCGACTGGGGGGAAAGAGAGAGAGCGACTGGGGGGAAGAGAGAGAGCGACGGGGGAAGAGGGAGAGCGACTGGGGGGAAGAGAGAGAGCAACTGGGGGGAAGGGGAGGGAAAGGGGAGAGGGGGAAGGAGGGGGAGGGGGGAGCGGGGGAAGAAGGGGAGGGGGAAGAAGGGGAGGGGGGTAAGAAGGGGAGGGGGAAGAAGGCGGAGAGGGAGGCGGAGGGGGGAAGGGAGGGGGGGAGAAAAGCAACCCGTCAGCCCGCGCCCCGCCCCCCGCGCCCCGCCTCCCCGAGCCCCGCCCCCGATATCCCGAGCCCCGCCCCGATCTCCTGAGCCCCGCTCCCCCGCCCTCCTGAGCCGCGACCCCCGAGCCCCGCCCCCCCGAGCCACGCCCCCCCGAGGCTCACCCACCCTCCAATCTCCCGAGGCCCGCCCCCCCCCGATCTCCCGAAGCCCACCCCCCCCGATCTCCAGAGGCCAGGCCCCACCCCGATCTCCCGAGGCTCCCGATCTTCCGAGGCCCCCCCGATCTCCCGAGGCCTGCCCCGATCTCCCGAGGCCCCGCCCCCCCGATCTTCCAAGGCCCGCCCCTCCCGATCTTCCGAGGTCCGCCCCCCCCGATCTTCCGAGCCCCCGCCCCCCACCCGAATCTCCTGAGGCCCGCCCCCGATCTCCCAAGGCCCCCCCCCGATCTCCCGAGCCCCGCCACCCCTCCCGATCTCCCGAGGCTCCCCCCGATCTCCTGAGCCCCGCCCTCCACCCAAGCCAGCTTTCAAGAGCAGAGAGAAAGACGCCGCCGCACAACCTATCGCATGAGGCCGGGCCGGACTCAAGTCGCGCAAGCTGACTCCTGCCCCACCCGCCTTTACTAAGATGGCGGCGGTAGCGACGCTCGGCTGAGGCACGCCCCTCCAGCCTTCTCAAAGATGGCGGCGATCGGGGGCCGCATGTTGACTGGGGCCGGGAGGTGTCTAGCTCGGGCGTGGGTGCGGAGGAGAGGCCAAGGCTTCGAGGCCTACAATAACGGTGAAAGGTAGGAAAATTATAGAGGTTAGAGAAAAATGTACAAATTAATTAACTTTTTTAAAAAACAATTTGTGTTTTAAAAGCAACTTTTTTTTTTGCTGAAAATGTATATTTGAAAAGAAAGACGCAGAAAGCGGGAAAAAGAATGGAAGCAAGATGGCGGCTACTCACCTCAGTTCAGAACGATAAGGCCCGCCCACACACGCACCAACTGGTCGACTGTCAGTTCACCAAAGCGTAGGATTGGTCAATTGTCCCGTCACTCGATGTAGGAGGGCACGCCCGCATGCGCCAGGAACCCGGCGTATGATTGGTCAACCTCGACGTCACTCTATTGCTAATGAGCGGATAATGAGATGCTAATGAGTGGAATTTTGAACGTTTTTTGGATAAAGCGGGCGCAATTTTGTCCGGCCGAAACGTAAATACACTTACGACCGTTTTGGAATCGTAAGCTTTCTTTTGATGTAATGCACGTGTAGGTACGCTCTATAACTTTCGAGTGTATAGCCGGACAGACGCACACCGAAGGACAGATAGACAGACAGATAGAGAGACAGACAGACAGACAGACAGACAAATGTATCCGTTTATATATATAGACTTGCTGAAGTGCCCGGCGGTGCCTAGGGTCTTTTGAGGGCATGTTGTTGTTGGAAGAGAGAGAGAGAGTGACTGGGGGGAAGAGAGAGAGCGACTGGGGGGGAAGAGAGAGAGCGACTGGGGGGGGAAAAAAGAGAGCGACTGGGGGGGAAAAAAGAGAGCGACTTGGGGGTAATAGAGAGAGCGACTGGGAGGGAAGAGAGCGAGCGACTGGGGGGAAGAGAGAGAGCGACTGGGGGGAAGAGAGAGAGCAACTGGGGGGAAAAGCGAGAGCGACTGGGGGAAGAGAGAGAGAGAGCGACTGGGGGAAGGGGAGAGAGAGAGCGACTGGGGGGAAGAGAGAGAGAGAGCGAATGGGGAAGAGAGAGAGAGGGTGACTGGGGGGAAGAGAGAGAGTGACTGGGGGGAAGAGAGAGCGACTGGGGGGAAGAGAGAGAGCGACTGGGGGGAAGAGAGGTAGCGACTGGGGGGAAGAGAGAGCGACTGGGGAAAGGGGGAGGAAGGAGGAGGGGGGAAGGAGGAGGCGGGGGAGGAAAGGGGGAGGGGGGGAAGAAGGGGGAAGGGGGGAGGGGGGAGGAAGGGGGAAGAAGGGGGGAGGGGGGAAGTGGGTATAAGGGGGAGTGGGGGCATGAAGGGGGAGGGGGGGAAGGAGGGGGGGAGGGGGGAAGAAGGGGGAGAGGGGAGAAGGGGGAGGGGGAATGAAGGGGAGGGGGAAGAAGGGGGAGGGGGGAAAAAGGGGGAGGGGGAAGAAGGGGGAGGGGAGGGGGGAAGAAGGGGAGGGGGGGACGAAGGGGGAGGGGGAGGGGTGGTGAAGGGGGGAGGGGAAGAAGGGGGAGGGGAGCACCCCGTCAGCCCGAGCCCCGCCCCCCGAGCCCCGCCCACCCGATCTCCCGAGCCCCGCCCCCCGATCTCCCGAGGCTGGCCCCCCACCCCGATCTCCCGAGGCTGGCACCCCCCCCGATCTCCCGAGGCCCACCCCCCGATCCCGAGGCCCGCCCCCGATCCCCCCCCCCCGATCTCCTGAGGCCGGCCCCCCCCCGATCTCCCAAGACCCGGCGCCCCCCCAATCTCCCGAGGCCCGCCCCCCCGATCTCCCAAGGTCTGCCCCCCCGATCTCCCGAGGCCCGCCCCCCCGATCTCCCGAAGCCCCGCCCCACCCCCAATCTCCAGAGGCCGCCCCCCCGATCTCCCGAGGCCTCCCCCCCCGATCTCCTGAGGCCCGCCCCCCCCCGATCTCCCGAGGCCCGCCCCCCCGATCTTCCGAGCCCCGCCCCCCACCCGAGCCTGCTTCAAGAGCAGAGGACAGAGACGCCGCTGCAGGTTAGAGAAAATATTTACAAATGAATGAAGTTTTTTAAAACAATTCAATAAAAGCAATTTTTTTTTGCTGAAAATATATATTTGAAAAGAAAGACGCAGAAAGCGGGAAAAAGAATGGAAGCAAGATGGCGGCTACTCACCTCGGTTCAGAACGATAAGGCCCGCCCACACCGCATCGATTGTTCGACCGTCAGGTCACCAAAGCGTAGGATTGGTCAATCGTCCCGTCACTCGACTGTAGGAGGGCCGCCTGCACACGCCAGGAACCCGGCGTACGATTGGTCGACCTCGACATCACTCTATTGCTAATGAGCGGATAATGAGGTGCT